>NC_051154.1:86541025-86728525 GCF_013339745.2 Dermacentor silvarum | reverse complement strand
CGTTGCCTGGATCAACCCAGCCCGACAGTCCTTGTATTATTCCTTCCCGAACAGACCAACAGAGTGGAGCGATATGATGGAGGTCGTGAATTTAGATGCTTCAGTGAGAATCAGCGATTTTGGCTTATTTGCCAAAATCGCTGATTTGATTGTGCAGTCACAGCTGATAAGCAGCAGCATCACGAGCAAATGGATAATAACGTTGTGAAAGGCGAGCCAGTCAATAATCACGCAAAATGACTTCTGCCCTGTGGCTTGCAAGACACTCAAGCTTGATTCACCAAACCGGAGCAGTAAAGACGGTCTGTTTACCATGTGCTACATCCTGTCGCATATAACATGGTCAATATTACTGCGCTTATAAACATGGCAAGTGCTATGCAAGAACATTCGTTTGCCTCTTTGTGGGCTCAATGGTATCTGTCTCTGGAGTAGGGAGCAAGATGAAAACACATTTATGTTACGACTTCCTTTTATTTTTCGTCTTTCCGGGGGCAAAATCGGCCTGTTGGTTAGGTGAGAGGCCCCTTAACTTCGTACGAGGGTAGTTGTTTCCGCTGGCAAATATTTCGCTGTTGTCGAACGAACGGGCAAAATCCGTGGAAAAGTTATGAGTTAGTCCAAAGAATGTCAAGGTACATGTCAGCAGACTTAAACGCAAATGTTTTCAAGGAGAAGTATATTCTCAGATTCCAACGCGAACGGCCTGGGTGTTTCATCTGGAATTTGCTACTCTATACATGCGGTGATATCATGATACTCGGTGATATACACAACAAAGCATTCGTTAAAGAATATAAAGATCACTGGAATTTTTATGCAGTTTAGCTTGATTGTGAAGATGCTGCAGAGTCAAAATAGCGAAAGCAGCCTTAATGTGACCTTACGAGAGACAATGATTGTTTCATGACTGCCACATTGATGATAATAATAATAATAATAATAATAATAATAATAATAATAATAATAATAATAATAATAATAATAATAATAATAATAATGTCGGTGAGGGCGCATTTTATGTGGCACAGGTTACCGCTTAACTGATAAGTCCAATAACCTCCCTAGCGTATATATAAGCCGGCCAAATTGTGAATGCGCTCCAGACCAGGACTTAAGCGCGGTGCTTCTGCTTGGAGCTGAACTGTTGTGCTTGGCGCCCGCGCTGGTGAAGAACGATGATCCGAAAGCACGCACGGGCGATAAAAGGAGCGAGCGCCTGTGACTCCACCATTACGCACCGAGCGCATCAGTAAATACTGGCCTCTGCCACTTGGAGCCCCAACTCACTGCAGCGCCGGCGGAACAGCGGGGCTGGTAAGGCGCCAGGGCGAGCGCAGCCGCCGCTTCTCGAGGCGCTTAACCTTTGCGCTCAGTCCAATATTAGAATGAGATCGGCGGGCAATTGCCGCGGCGATCGAAGGGGGGGCGACGAGGGGAGTCGAACGAGAGCACGCACAAGACTGGAATTTGGCGGCTGCCATTAGCGGGCTACGTTAACAGCCTGCAGAGGAAGCGATGTGACCGGACTGCGGGGCAATGAGCAGCAGCGCCCCTTCCGCCGCTTCCCGACCTTTTCAGCCAAGGCCGGCGGCGGCCAGCACGCACCGCGACTGATTGCGGCCATTGGCCAACGCGACGGCCGAGCGCTAAATGCTGGCTGCTCTTCGACGCTGACGTGTCTCGTATCAACCATGTGTGTAGCACCTGTATACATGTCGCTGCGCCTCCTTTCGTACCACCGCCGTCACATGTCGCAGATGACAGGCTGTTGCCACATGGATACGTTGCCGCTTTTGGAGACCGCTCTCCACAGGTCAGAGTTTACTGCTCGGACATTAAATACTGACATGACATCTTGGACTCGTTATTTTTCTACGTTCCCGTGTACTTAGATTTAGGTGCACGTTAAAGAACCCCAGGTGGTCCAAATTAATCCGGAGTCCCCCACTACTGCGTGCCTCATAATCAGATGGTGGTTTTGGCACGTAATACCCCGTAATTAAAATTTTTTCTACGTTGAATGAAGGTCCAAACCGTAGAAGACTTAAATTAAATACTGGCAAGCGCCGGAGCGCCGAAGATCCCCATGCGCTTTAGTTTATTATTGTGTTGTTTTTTCTTCTTTGAGCAGCACCATCATACCTTGTTTTACTGATACACGAAGTCAGAAGACTGCTTTGTGTCATAACGTTACCATAATATCGATCGCACCAGGTCTGGCATTGCGAGACGACTTTAATGTCAAATATAAAACATCTTACATGTGTTCCAACCTTAGCACTTGTTAAATGTGATCATTTCAAGTGCGAGAAGCCTGTAGTAAAGTTTCCAGAACTTCAAAAATATGTGTCACGCTCCTTTAAGCAATTTTGTATAATTTAGTCCTCAAGACGCGCGCTAATATGCTTAATGTGTAATCAGGGTGGTCAAAAGAATTGCTTTAATTTTTACTATATGAGAAAGTCGAGGACATTCTATTGGCTGTGGTATTCGTCACTATTCCGCAACGAGGACTCAGGTACAGCCTTTTACTTTATTTGTCAGCGGAATGCTGTCTCCAGTGACGTATTAAGTTTCTCGAAAGCTGTAATTCATTTACTGCTCAAGGAAGAACAATAAGATAGACAATAAGCAACTGGTTTTCATGTGTTGCACGTAACCATCGCTCAGGCTATGCTGCAATATCAGTCGTAGGTTTAATTTTGCAGATTAAAGCCTCTACTTAAATATACTTTGCTGATAATGCCCCTGCAGCAATACAGCCAGGTACCAAGGCGACCAAGAGTTACGACAGGTGAAAAGGAAACATGAATGTTTATGTTTAGAGCAAGAAGGAGAAAGCCAGGTAGATCGATGTTTAAACAACATTTCGCAATGACAGCGCCAGCCTCCAACTACGGTGGTAGTCTTATCGCAGCTGCTTGTACAACAAAAAAATTTCTTTGCTGCTCTTCTTACCCTGTCCGCATCGTACGTAACGTCGAATGCTTTTAAACGTCGATAACGCCGTCTTGCCATCCTTCGCGGAACGAAGTAAAGAAGAGAGCTCCACCATAAACAGCGTTTAATGACAGGCACCAGAAGGAAATTGAGCACGAGCTTACAGCGTTCAACGCAGGGTGCCGATAAAGAATGTCCCCGGCCCCTCAACGTATATACCCGAAGTTCGTCAACTCGCATAGCTGCGGCTGTCTCGAACGAGGCATCCTACATTAAGACCACACAGTTGAGGCTGAAAGACCTGTTCGCACTTTACGACTGTTGTCTCTGAAAGAAATAGACGCCGCACTCTTCTTAAGTAACTCGTTGAAAAACGTGACCAGACCTTTTAAAATAGCTTTCCGAGAGTCGCCACGGAGTTGTCCGCGGACACACCGGAACCTGACAGCGGGCGAGAATGCCAGCGGCGGCCGCCTTTATCTCGAACGCGCCTGTAAAGCGAACCCGACACTAATCTCCAGAGCGTCCACGCACAGCGACCGGGGCGCTTATTCGGACAGTGCACGCCTGATGGTCCCGCGCGCCAATGACGAGGGCACGATTCTGGCGTTGCCTTTTCCCCAAAAACAATGGCGGCAACATTGAGCTCACGATGCTTAATACGCTGTGCCACAGCACGCGTCATCGAGAGAACCGTGTTTTGCGAGACTCGTCCCGCCCCCCACAGCGGGGAGTGAACGCACATCAACGATTCGAGATTTCAACGCTCGGGCTCGAACATGCCGGTGCTCCGAACGCGTTGCAACAACACGTACCCGACAACGTTGCACCGAAGCCTCTTCCTTTGCTTTTGATTTTCTTCCAGGGTCCGTTTTTTTTTTTTTTCTCTTGAGACTCGGCATACCGCTTAACCATTTCTATGAAGTGGTTAGCACGTAATGTTCTACGCAATGGTTAAAATGATTAGCAGTTTTCAGCACTTCATGCAGCTGATTACGGTGTCCACAAAACGTTGTGGCTTAATCGAATATCACTACCAGATCGCAGCTGACGTAGCGAATGTCATTCAAAGTTGAATGCATCAGAGGGCAGGTTTCCTGAAGCAGTTTCGGTGCCCTGATTTCCAGCCTCCCCGCCGCGTGCTTTGTTCTTTTCTGCAGCCGTTGTGGCTCATTAAAAGCAGCAAGTAGCGTATAGATCCGCTGTCGGCCACCAACGAGGCGATCCACTCGCGGCTGCAGCTCGAGCCGCGTTCAAGCCACTCGCCCCAGAAGGGCAAGCCGGCGCTGGCCCAGGGTCGCTCAGACCAGTTCTTCGGCGCCCATTAGAGCGGCCGGCGCGCACCGCGGCGGCAAGGAGGTGCCGTGGCCTCCTTTGGGTTCACGCCGAGCGGGTCAGCCTCCCGCTGTCACATCGGCACGGGTCTCGTCAGCTCACGGAGCTCCCCCATTCGTTCCAGCAGCGCGCGGGTATATTTATGGCAACTGCTGGGTAGCTCTCCTCCTCTCTTGTTCCGCCTCGTCCGGCCTGGACGTCCTTTAAACGCTCCTTGAAGGCTTACGTCAAAATCGGCACTAACAAAACTGCGCCCTAACGAGCGGTACAAGCGGCCCCACCGCTGGAAGCCTCACGACGACGCAGACAGTGCTGGCGACCGAGCAGGCCGGCCAGAATATCTCGATGATCGATTGCAGGTGGCAGGTACCAGAGCCACACCCATCGGCTATTCCCGCCACTGGCGCAAACAAAGCGCGGGACTCGCGTGGTCTTTGAGCGCGCCGCGCCGATTACCATTGCCTTGCGCCGGGAGCCAACTAATTGCGAACGGACTGCGCACCAGGGCGCGCGCTCCGGCTACAGTGAGCCAGCGTTCGCGACGTGGACCGGTGTCCTCGGCCTCAGTCACTTACCCTGAAATCAACTGCAAAAGCATAAAATGAGACGACAAAGTCATACCCCTTTTATTTTTAATTTATTTTTTCGCGCAGCATTTATCCATGTATACTGTAGTCCCTTGGTGACCTTCGTTCGAACAGCTGTAAATTCTACCCCCTACATCTAATAATAATAATAATAATAATAATAATAATAATAATAATAATAATAATAATAATAATAATAATAATAATAATAATAATAATAATAATAATAATAATAATAATATGCGCACAGTGGAGTGTGCTTTGTCTTGAGTCATATCCCGGTTATAGGCCAGCATTTTCATCAGAAATACCAGTCGAATGTATACAACGGATCTGCTGGCAAAAGCCGATCTTTTGAAGTTGTGAGTGCCAACTGAATGATTTCCAAGATATTGAAGCCCTAGACGTTACCTAGACATTCTGGACATCTGGTTCGCCCGCTGATTCGTTCGCTCCTGCGCACGAGACCGCACCATGGATCTTCTGTACCGCAAGCTAACGCCTACAATATTTAAACTTTCTGCGATTAGAAGAACATCGACGTACATGAGTGTGCGCAACCAATCGGCGAAGTAATCAGCGACGCTGCGCAAAAATACCTCACAGAAGACAGAAGCGAACCACCCAACTCGCGTTCGCCTTATCGCAAAACCTGATCCATGGTATAGTCGAAACCACGCAGTCGCCGCAAGCTGCAGCGATTCTTGGCGTGGACAGGTGTATGTCCAAAGCTCCGCTGCTTATTTTGATAAATGTGTTTTCAATACTACAATGTTGTACACATTTCCATGAACTTCGGAGAACCACTCTTTGAAAGGAAAGAAAGTGAGCACCTGAATTGTACATGCACATTAATTAAGTTAAATTCTGGGATCGTACGTGCCAAAACCGCGATATGATTATGAGGCACGCCGTAGTAAGGGACTCAGGATCAATTTTGACGACCTGGTTTTTTGTTTAATTTTTAACGTGCACCTAGCCTAAATCTAAGTACACGAGCACTTTTCCATTTCGCCCCCATCAAAATGCGGCCGCCGCGGACGGGATCGCACCCGCGACCTCAAGCTTAGCATCGCCATAGGCCACCACTGAAGAGGAGGGGTGGCGTAGTAGACCGTAATCATTTGCCATAGCGCAACAGCCAGTCGTTCTGGAAAACTTGAACATCAGTCCTTAAATCAAAAGGCCTCTCTGCTAAATACAAGCATCAATACAAGTAAGTGATGCACCACTGCATCACTTACTTCTCAAATCGCTCTTTTCTACCACAAGTTCGATCTGCACATTGTTCGGAGAAAAAAAGGTAAAGATTATACAGGGAGACAGAACAAGAAAAAAAAAAAAAAAAAGGTGGGGGGGGGGGGGGGGGGGTCAGTATAATATTGGGCACCTGACGAGCTGCTAGGTGTGTAGAATTTAGTTCCTCCAGTAATTTTCAGTTCGTTCCCTATATGAATACATATTTACAAAATAGAGCGTATTTCCGAGTATATATATATATATATATATATATATATATATATATATATATATGTACACGCTTCCAGCCTATATTTCTTTCCCTGTGGCACTTTCACGTTGCCCGCCAGTTAAACAAAATGTTTAGCGCCATCATCATTGTCATATAGTCGGTATGAAGGGTTCGGGTCAATAGGCCGCTTTACCACATTATCTTTAATAAACAACGACGACTGCATCCTACCTGCCTTAATGGGACACTTAGGCAGAATAACTTTTAGTCGTCCTTGTTGCTGCTGCTTTTTGAAACACGAGGGCGACATCAATCACGCGTTACTTTGAAACAGTGCAGCTGTTCTACCCAAAGTGTTCTGCCAACGTGGCGGTGCTTTTATGCTATGGTGTCCAAATGAAATTTTGTGCGAAGTGTTCGTGAGTGCATTCTAAGAAAATTTCTAGTTCCTTTCTTTAATTTTTTTTAGCACTGTATGCTGAATGCACTTTGATTCGCTATGTAAATTGCACCTGTTTTGATGTGCGATGTTTTCGTTCCAGCGGTCTGTGAACTATGCCTGAGCAAACGACTTCGAAATTTCATCTGCTTTATTTAGTTTTATTTATTTTTTCGCTACCTGTTTGAAGTGAACCTTTGTTGATATTTCTTTTATGGCTAAAGGGAAAGGAACAGCGAGCGTTACAAATGATGCCAATCTTTCTTACATGCACATTCATTTAAAATATTCGCGTCCCTTTTACAGTGATGTGTCAGAAACTAGCCTATTATATGCCTGTACTGACGGCTGACCGAATCTTACCAGGCGCACAGGACCACGTGAGCCATCATGACGCATTTTGCACTTCTATGCAAGATACAAGACGGTTGCAGGTAGATATGGTGAGTGCGTCCCAATTCGTCGAAACTCAGTTTGTGTTATTCCTACCGTTACGAATTGACGCCATGTGAAGATGCTCGATTGCATGCCTCGTTGTGTTGTGCGTGCTTATTTTCCTATAGACATAGCAATGCCCTCCATCGCTACCACGTATCGGTTGGTGAAAGGCAACAAGGCAGGTTTGAGTATAGGTGCGAGAAAAATTACGTTCAGAATTATTGTTTTGAAATGAAGGCTAGATGGGACGGCAGGGAGGTAGTGCATCTTTGTGCGAAATTAGGTGCAATTATGCGCGTCCGTAGAAAGCTAGCAGGAACAGTGTATTCACTTTCCCATTGTTGCAGCTGTCGCAAGGTGGCAAGCGCCGTGTGAGCTCTAACGCAAGGCATGTTGCTTTTTGATGCGGTTTTATTTCACGAAGTCTAATATATATTACAGTTACTTCTAATCGCCGACAGTGATTCGCGATGTTTGCGGAAACATTTCATGGTTCAGGCGAACATTTAAGCGCTACCGCGTTGATGACGGGAACCTCGCCACTTCATCAGAGAAAAATAGAAGGGATGGGGGACCTGTTTGTACCTGAAGGTAGACCGAAATGTAGCACTTTTGTGAAGTGACAACCACAACACCATCTAATTTACTGGACGTTAGTCAGCAAACTGAGTGAACCAAAACTTGGCTTCTAAAACATGAAAAAAAAAAAGAAAAAAAAAAGAACTCGCATTATCCACGGAGGAAGGTTCAGAGAACAATACGGTACCTTTCATACTTCGGCATATAAATGTTTTCATTCTGTAGTAACAAATCGATCAGTTTGACGGCTTGAGTGTCACGCTCTGCGGTTAAAAGGACTAAAACTTTTCCGCGAAGTGTTGCGCTTGAACGCATTGAAGCAGCGTCTTCGATGACTGAAATCTGAACAGCGCCGTGTCCTTTTCTGGGTGCTACCGAGTTAGCTCATCCCGTGATGGACAGTTTGTGTCTGCGTCGCAGCTAAATATTGTGAGCGCATCAATCCTTTACATACTCACAGAGCTCGATGACCGTCTGCGTACCGGATTACGCGCAGGCCCTCTGGAGTGGTAGACAGCGGCCAAGTCACGTTTTCGTTCCGAACAACGGAGGCACTGACGAACAATTTAGAAAGCCCGCTGACATGATGAGCAAGCGAGCGATTCGGCGGTGGGCGACTGCGGGAAAGGCACAGGTGCACACACCTTGGCCGCTTTCTGTTACGCCCCTCAAGGTTCATTACGTGCCGCGCGGTGCAAACAGCGACAGCCGCCACGCCGCGCAGAGGTCGGCGCGCGCACACGGCGGCGCGCGGGGAGGCCCGGAGGTGGCGAAGCCGAAGACAAACAGGAGGAGGCGGATAAAAAAGGGGAGGGCGCTAATTTCATTCGGGGCGCGTGTCGATCGGTGCGGGGAACGGAAATGGGTGTGTCGAGGTGACCTCTGATCCCGCAGCCAAGGTCAAGCAGTGTCTTCGAGGGCGCCCCCGGTGGGATCCCGCGCACCTCACGTGGTTGTATTTCCTTCGGAGAGAAACGGAAAGGGAATGCAGGCGAGCATGGCTCCATAAACAAGTCACCCAGGGACAGATTTAGCACCCCGCAACCGATTCTTTAATTGCCGCTGCGGCGCAAGAAGGGGGGATGCAGAGGGGGTGGATAGAGAAGAACCCCCCCCCCCCCCCCCCTCACCCGGCATTCCGAAAAGGAGCTTTTCTCTTGAGCCCCGCCTCTGCGACTGCCCGATTCAGTGTCTCGTTAGAATTGGAGACGGCGACAAACGCCGACACAGGCGACACGCCCCCTCGTGCATGCAGTCTCGCCTAGTGACGATGTTGCTTTTCAGCGGTATTAGCAGCGGCGGCACCCGAAAGGGCCCAGGGACATGAATATGCAGCGGCAAATAGCTTCACCGCCTGGAATGTCCCCGCTATAAGTCAGCGCGGTTCGGCTTTGCTGCTTCGCCGGCGGCCTGTGATGCGCGACGCTGCTGCTGCAGCCGCCTCCGAAAGCGCCCGCACCGTTACCGCGGTAGCCTCGCACGACTACTGCAGCCGTACGATTGCGTATCTATACTGTACAAGCCACGATCATTTACTGTGAGCGAGTGCAAACCTAGCACTTCCCACGAGATACAGCAAATGGCCGGTGCACATTTGACATCGGATCCCGTCGTAACTGTGTGTAATCTTCAATCAATGAAAGAAATGAATCAAGTGAGAGCGTTGGTAAAAAAAGTGAAATGTTAGTGTTACCTGTCTTAACCTCTACCTGCAATTTTTTTCATCCTTCAAACAAACGAGCGCAGTGGGTCAGAGGAAGGAGGAGGCAATATATGGCAGATATCTAGGAAACTGCAGTCGCGAAAGCTTTTAAAAGTACAGTGAGGTCATTGATTACAACTATTACAGGATCATTACAGTTCACTATTTTAAGGACTGAAATTGGGATAGTCGTACACCCCACTTCCCATTCCCCTCCGGCGGAGGACGAATAGTCCAGGGCGGACGTGCCCTTCAAAAAACATCATAAAGACGTTTTCATACAAACGATCAAGGTACAGCATTCATTGTGGTGCCTTATAGGGGCCGAGCAGAAGACAATTTCGTACTCCCTTCACATGCTTTACTATAACGTGAAATTCCTGATTTTGAAAAACACGTATATCGTTATTGTGTGTAAACATCCCGGTAGATAACGCTATACCCTTATAACCATAATTTGACAACTCTTACTATATGGGCGTTGTGCTTGCTTTTCGTGCGAATAAGGCGGATTTTCTAGAGTTGTGTAATTCTTGTTTCCAACTATTGTAGTCAAGTTTGTTTGTCTCGGTCTTTATTCGTGCGCAAATCTTTGCTTTATTTCATTGTGAAAGCTGTACATCTTTGCTCACTATGTTCACTTTTCGCCCCTCTTGCGTGGTCTTCGGACTGCAGTATGCAATAATAATAATAATAATAATAATAATAATAATAATAATAATAATAATAATAATAATAATAATAATAATAATAATAATAATAATAATAATAATAATAATAATAATAAAAGTATGAGCATGGCGAGGGTTGCTTATAGCCATTTGTGTGAGTTTACAAAGCCTTTCAGTTCAGAGTATTGCTGTTGTCCGCCCTCTTCATTTTGTGTTCTGCATGGCGCCTAAGACACTACGATCACTCTTTGAAACAACAAAGGTATACTAACGACACGACTAACGCCTCCTAAAGCAAAACTTTGAGCATATTAAAATAAACATATCGCGGAATGTGCGCACGAAAGACTGTTTGCCGAACCGTAGGTCAGTTCTAAAGGGGAACAACATTGCTTACAGCAAGCGTCAATCCATAAACAAACTCGGAACCGCCTTTTGACGGAAGTCGGAACACTGCTTTGCTTAGTTTTGAATCAACGTGGAAGCTGGCCTGTCCGCTTTGAACAACTCCTATTTCGTTTGTTCAATTTTGTTGCTCGGTGTCGGCAGAGCTGTTTACACACATTCACTCTGACCGGAGCAATTGTCTCGGAACAGTGATTTTCGGCGTGCGAAATATTTGCAAATCGGTTCTTATTCAGAAACTCATTCTCATTTATATAAGTATCGTGGATCAATAAGACTATTTCTGGTAACAATTGAAAATCGGCCGACGAAGGGAGCGCGCACAACGAAACGCGGTATTTTCTTCAGGCGCGGCCGTTCTCAAACAGCGACGCTGATTTCATTATTTTACGCATATAGCGTTTAACGCCCCAAAGGAGACGCCGTAGCGGAGGAGAGCGCTAGAATATTTCTTACCACCTGAGGTTGCTTAACGTGCATCCAAAGCACGGTACACACGGGTGTTCTTGCATTCAACGGCCCCTATCGGAACGCGGCCGCCACGGCACGAAATCGAACCCGCGACATCGTGCTCGGCGGCAAGACATAGAGCCACCGGGGCGGGTACAGAGAGCGATGCGGCTCAAGTCGCATGGATACAAGAGCCATCGTTAGGCTGCCGTCAGATATTCCTTGGAAGAACCTCGGCAACAACACCGAGCAAACATACCTGCCGAGAAGTGATGCCGGAAGATCGGCCGCTTTAGGAGATAACGAAAATCGGATACCCGCTTGAAGGCCCCTGTGGCGAATGCATCTATGTGTATACACATGAAGGGGGGGTGGTAAACTCCGCACAGTATCGACTAAAGTAGAGCGACTCAGAGGCGAGCGCGCCAGCGGAGGCGCCGACCCTTCTCCGGGGCCCACGATCCGGCGCGCCGCAAGCACGGGCGGACAGCCAGATTCTTGTTCTTGGGCGCCCCCCTTCGCCTGATATCCTGTTGGCGCATCAATGCGTGACCCGCAATCATGCAGATTGCGTCAAGCATTGACGGGCAGCGGAGTGCGATGAATTGGAGCCCTCTTCCTGATTTTAGGGGGAGGAGAGGTGAATATCCAGCCGGTATCCTGCTTATTATGACCCTGGTTCACCCATCGCCAGGCCTTCCCGCGCGGCTGGCTGCCGCGTGAATGTGCCGAGCGCTTTCAAAAGGGCGCGTTTCAGCGCGTCCGCAGGAGCGCGAGACAAAAGACCGAACAGCGCCGCGGTGCAGGCGTCGGCCTGGCATTGTTTGCTCAGCGTCAGGTGTCAGAAATATAAAGGCTGTTCCGTACCTGTCGGACGGCGAGTGTAGTGCATAAACATGGGCCGCCTTCTTAAGCAGCTCAAAAGAGCACAAGTGCATGAGTGTGTGTGACCAAGCAGTCACCTAGCAGGAAGCAGCGCTATGACGTTATCTGGGCGCACGGTGATGTGAAACGCGTGCTTCCACAATAGGCAATATTTTTAGCACGCAGATCATGGCGGACGGTGCGGAATCATGCCTAGACATTTGAAGGTGTCGCAAGTCTTAAAGGGATTGACAACGGTGCAGAATGTGTTGTGAGAGACGTTGATGGAAATGAAGTGACCACGATTTATAGTGATAGAATTCAGCCTGCTGTTTGTGATTTATGTAGAAATTATAATTTTAAATTGGCAAAGAAAGGCTCAAAAACCAGTAAGTGACTTGGCCTGGCGGTGAAGTCTTGCTACTTCGAATGCAGTATGGGATTACTGTACGTAAGTCGACTGTTACTAAGTGCAGCATACTTATTGCATAAAATGACAGTTCGTGTGTTATTAAGCTCTTGCGCTTTATTCTATGCGTATTACGAAGTAAATAAAAGTACGCGCTAAGGAGCGACGCTGCCTCCTTGGTAACGAGTGGAGCGGCAGAGTGGACAGATCTGGTGAATGCATCGCGGCGCACATGAGGGCTGTTGTATGCGCGCGAGTTTGCGAGGTAGTACCGCGAGTTCTGTGGTCTCTGTGAGTTACGAAATGTCATCGACGAATTGTACCGTGAATGGATGTCAGCACTGAAATAATAGCACTAATGGCATACCCTACCACTTACCTCATGGCTTGGCTAAAAAAAAAAAAAAAAAAAGCCTGGCGCTAAAGCATAGCCTTCGAGATCAGTTCGCGTTACTTGAAGGTAGCCGTCGCTGGGGCGTAGATTCGGACACCACCGAATATTGTAAAGATAATTCAACGCTTCATCAAACACGAACCGCAGGAACATCGGCTTGACAAATAAAATATTAACTCCTTACAGCTAGAGCCGCACTTATAGTACGTCTGCTAACCACCAATACCGGCATATAATCGCTATCGCGCTTATCTATCAATGTCTCCAGCATGTTTCTTTAGCACGACTACATCCTCAATGCAGATCGGAAAATTCTCATAAAAAACGTTCCGCGGCGTTTTCCGCGTTACCACTGTATGATTGGACACTCAGGCCAGTAAGCTTTCCGCTGCACGAAAAAAAAAAACAAAAAACAAAAAAAAAACGGGTGCCATAAAAATTGTTTGTCAGTCCGTCTGATAATCACGACTGCAATACTTGGTGCACTTTGCAGAACAGAAATGGCACGGAAGCCTGAGTTTGCAAGGCGCTGCTCAAGCGCGCGAGGCGCCTTGAGAGGACCTCTCGCACCGTTCACGGCCACGGCGCACTTGTCATTATGCGGGCCACACATACAGGCGTCGAGGCGTCAAGCATGTCGTGAGGCAGCTCAACCGAGGGGGGTGCCACGAGGTATAGCCAGCATGCCAGCGGCCATCGATTGTGGGCGCTGGAGGTGGTGCGGGCCTGCGCATTACGTTGACTACTGCTGCAGCCGAAGGGAGCCGTCGACGTCCACCGGCGAAGACGAATGCGTGACCCGCGGGCACTGCCGGTCACGCACACGCGATAGCAAATCTGCCGTGAAAGAAGCCGAGCAGCCCACCCGAGACCGCGGAGTCCTGGAGGAGACGGTTGCCGCCCAGATCAACCAAGCAGCCCTATCGGCGAACAACGGCGCCAAGGAGCGCAGCGGCCAGGACTGAAATCGCGCCGCGTCTGTGGCTTGGCCATTGTCAAAGTGCAAATTACCAGCCGACGGCGAGATGAATGTCCCGCGCCGTGGAACGTGCGCATTCGCGGTATACGATGCACAACGATTCCAGCCCCTGCCGCGTTTTTGTTTGCATCTTTGGCGGAGAGAGGAAGTACGAGCGAGGAAGTGGCCACCGGTGGACCCATTCACAAAAGGAGCCGATGCGCGCTTCGCGGCTGTTTTTGTGTGTGCATCTGCATAGGACTGTATAGGGGAGGGGACACCGCGCCGCCGGGAAGCGCGACCAGCAGAGGCGCACTACTTGTTGAGGGGGAGGCACCAGGCCCTACTAATGGGCGTATTACGTGACAGGGGAAACAAAAGCTATCTACGCGCAGCTGCCCGCGAGCCAACAACACGGGACGCGTGCGAGCCGCTTCAGCAGAGCGTGCCCGGACGCGAGGGAAGACAAAGGCCGCGCGCGGGCCCCGCCGCTGGCCACGTCACCCGCGTGCCTCCTCGGCCACTCGCCCACGTCGCCGCGCTCAGGGCCCACAGCCGGACACCTGCTGTATCGCCTTTAACAGATTGTGTTCTTCAACACGCTCCTGCTCGCACTATAGGGTAAGCGCCCTTGACGGCTGTTATGAAAAAGGGTTATTTCGACAGTCAATGATGAGGTAGTTTTTCTCCACAGCGCTCACGTTTTCTAATCATCATAATATGCCGATGCAACCGTGTGACCTTGTTATGCTATATTAGGTAAAAAAAAAAAAAAAAAAAAACTGGAGCCAGTACCAACAAGGAGCGGTACCTGCTGCTTCCTTCCGTGGTTGTTCAAGTAGGAATCGAAGGTATGTTCTGGACCGGACCATGTATCCACACTTGAAAGTGCGTCACGATACCAAACGGGCATGCAGCGAAGAATGACAGCACGAAATAAATGAACGAAAGCGTACCAAGTGCCTACAACAAGAAGCATAAACGAACGCCCGTTTGAAGAATAAAAGCTGCGAAGCCGCGAGCTCAAAGAAGGAGGAGCGCTGTTCAGCCAAGCGCAAAGGAACGGCCACGCTGCACGGAAAACGAATGAAAAGCATGCAGGAAAGTTGAACGTACGCAACTGAGCGCTACTCCTGCGCTGAGATTCTGTACGGGAGTTCATGCGGGCTGTCATAGAAGAAGACTGCTGAAATTCATGCAGGATGGAGGTTTGAATCCACATATTCATTTCTTCATTATTTTTTTACGCGTCGAAGCACCCAACCGCGCAATAACTGAAAAGTTATCACTGCTTTTTAAGTCGCCTCACAGTGCCTCAATTGTGCCACTTGGAGCGATATTTAAAGGCCTAGTCAATAGATATCTCCCACCTTCATTATGATGTCCTCCACACACGAGACCCTATAGACAAGCCCAAACTGACACAATTTATTAAACTCATAAGGAAATAAAGGAAAGAAAGAGAGGAAAGAAAGAAACGGAGGTACTGTATGCACAACGCGAGAACGTCAGTGGTTGTTAAGTTTACACATTCTGCAGCCAACTAAGGGCTGGAAATTCCGAGACTGACAGGTTATGCAGAAATAATGATAACGTGTTTAGCTCAGAAACTTCTTAGGTACAGTGTTGTTCAACGCGAAACGGTTTTGAACACTCTCCTCCGCTTGTTTCTCGAGATGACTGGTGTGCATGCTCATCCAGTCCTAACGAGACGGGCCAGTGAAATCATATAGTGAAAAATTGATTTTCATTAATCTTGACCACGTTCTTTAACGCGCACCTAAAATTCGGTACATGGACGTTTTGCATTTCACCCCAACGGGAACCCTGCGGCCGGTGTCTGGATTCGAAGACACGACATCGCGCTCAGGAGTACGTAAAAGGCCATAGTAACTGCATTAGCGATCGCGGTAGATTAAGGATCGTTCCATGTCAACCGTCCAATACTTGGTACTCGAACATTTTCGATTCATTCAAAGAAGTTAGCGTGTCCTTAGTGTCATTCTGTCGCAATTCTGGCATGCAGTGAAGACGTAATTTATGCAAAACTTCAACACGGCTGGTGCTAAGTTAAAAAAAAAAAGCTTCTTTAAAACAAATTATTGTAAATAATTTTACTCCTCTCAAATACAGCACACTGCTGCGTCATATACGTTACCTGATTCTTTCCTTTCAACAGGACCGCATCACTGCGATATTAGCGTCTAAAGGTATAGGGGGCAAACGGTCCTCTTGGAAACTTTGAAGCTCATTTTTCGCTGCGGTTTGCGTTAATCAATCTAACAATAATTTCAGGAGACTTTTGCCAACGGACAGTTACTTAAGCCGATAGTATAGCCACAGAAACGAGGTGCTTTCGTTCTAAAAAATTCGAAAATTGTTCCATTATCGTAATCTTAAACACTTAGTAAAGAACAGAAAATTAAATACACCATGAGTATAGATAACAAAAATCAAGTTTGGTCGTCATAAACAAGATTCGAGCGTAGTCAGACTTAGCTGCGAAGTTATGACAGAATTTAATTAGATGGTTCGCACGCCTCTAAAATTTTTATGCCACAAATATACTAGATGAAAGCTGTTCGTCGAAGAGCCAATAGCTTTTTGCAACAAATGGGAAATGGTTCAAGCGTAAAAGTTTGAGTAGTTGTCATCGATTTCTAATAAATGTGCGATGAAGCACAAACCAATAGTCGCTCGCCTCCATCCGATTTCTCCTTTTGTTCAACGACGACTGCGTTTTTAGTTCATCGTGTCAGTCGACCTCACACTGCGAGAAACGTGCTCAGTATAGCATTTCAGCCGTTTATGCAGAAGCACGCAAAACGGTTACAGCCTGACTATATACACGCATGTCCTCGAGGAAACGTTTAGAGCACTGTTCTGCATCGCGAACGTTAACTGCCGTGGCGCCATCTCCTACGTAAAAATCAAAGTACTTTTGCGCTAAGGCGGTGCCTTTTGTAAGGCCTAGCAATGTGAAAACAGACAACTTATCCCAACGATAATTATAACACAGATCCGACTGCGAAATCCGATTTTACAATTTACTTCTCGCTGTCTCGACTAAAAAGCAAACAGCAAGGAGGAATTCGGATGGGAAGCGGGCGGGATCGACTCCACCATTACGCTATATTACGCTAGCTACGCAAGCCACGCGAAGTCCGCAACGCTAAACCCAAAAAGTTGGCATGCGTTTGTAATGAGCGTACGACGCAAAGCTCTGCAGTGCGGTCTGCACATGCGCCCTTAAGACCCGCTGTATTATAGTCTGCGCAAGGTCTTTGCGTACGCTATACTAAAGTTCTCGAGTACAACGTGAAATGCAAGCATCGCCTAGTGCGGACGTTCCCGCCGCGTGCGTCACCTAAAGGAATCCGGGTGGAATAGCACTAACGAATCAGTAGCAGCCCCACGTGGTGAGAATAGCTTCCAAGTACTTGTAGCTTCCAAGCACGTTCCCAAGATTACCGAAAGGATGCGTGCACCTGTTCGCACGATGCGGTAGTGCTCGTTTATAAGTTTCCGGAATAGCTTCAAAGGAGTGTCCTTCTCTCACATTTCTTTCTTTCCTTGTCCAATATATCCGGTATATAACAGACACAGCTCTGAAAATGATGTCAAGTATGACGCACCGGAACAAAACTGCCTGCTGCTAGCTTCTTACTTGTCTTCTTTCCCAACCTGGGGGATATTTATTAAAATTAAATTCTAGGGTTTTACGTACCAAAACCACGATCCGATTATGAGGCACGCCGTAGTGGGAGACTCCGGAGTAATTTGGACCACCTAGGGTTCTTTGACGAGCACCAAATGCACCACACACGGGCCTGAGAGAAGTAGATCGCCTCTCCTGCTTTAATATAAAAACATATTTTTTTTTCTTTGTTATCACAGGCATGTGCAGTAGCTTATATGCAGTAGCTGTGCAGGAAACCGGATTTTTAGGCACTGCAATATGCTGTTTTAGGCGCCTGTAAGAGGCATTGAATGTGTCAATTAAGGCGTATATAGGCGCAAAATAGTGCCCATTAAACCCCTGTTGGGTGAATTTCATTTTATTTTCGCGATAAAACGAAATGAGAAGTTGCGTAGGTTACAAGATTTATCTGCAATTTAGTGGGTCTAGACACCACGAGAAAAGTCCTGAAAGCAGTGATAAACAAGCACCACCTCAAGATTTCCGGGTATCATGTCACACCTTTTTTCACTAAGTATTCGTTTGTATGCAGAGAAGGAACACTCAACTTCCACGAAGTTAGCGGCACATACTTGTACTTCGTAACATACAACCACACAATGCCCTTCGGTATTGCAGAATGTTCGCCTGTCAGAACCGAAAATCGGGGATTTTTGTCCGAGTCATTTCGAACGTTTCGAACTCTATCAGCAACAGGTCCATTGGGGACGGCGGCGAGTATTTCCTGAAGGTCCAAAATGAGTCTAACATTCCGGGTCACAGTTGCGCCCAAGCATTCAAGTTTCTCGATGAAACCGGCTAAAAAACGTAAAGTGAGTGCACGAGTACGCTAAGCGATTTTGTGTATCGTTTGGCTAAGCCAAAAGTGTATCGTAGCGTAGCGCACCTTGAGCCCTTCTCACAGCGATGTCTAGTCTGCTGCAAAGCTCTTAATAACGGCCTTTACACTGGCAAAGTGTTTGTGGTAGTACTCGGATGCTTTCAGTGAAGTTTTCCAAACAAAATAAGGCTAAGACAAAACAAGGAAAAATGCATTTTCGGCTCTGAAAGTCCAATATGGGCACCTACATCGATATAGGCATTTATAGGCACAATTAACCTGCCACTAAAGTGTTTCTGGACCCATAATAGCTCGTGCTTATAAGTTAAATAGGCACAATAAGGACGTGAGGAGAAAAATAGGCATTTTGCACAAAGTTCCGGTCTCTATTTATTATTAAAGCACTATCGTTGGAATATGACACCAATATGCACCCAGCCTGCGTGACTAAGCAAAATAGTTGCACTTGCATGTTAAGAGCTGTAACATGATCATTCGCATGCTACATGTCAGCATGCGGGCATAAATATCGAAAAAGCAATAAATGATGAAAGACACTATGATGTTCATCCTTAAACCGGTCGACACAGTTTGAGTTGTCTACACGCGCAATATGTTGGCAACTATTCATCAATAAAAACTTTCTAAGGAGCGACAAGGAGTATAATTGTCAGAACAGCCGCAATAGAACGATCATATCGTGCTGAGTCTTGCAATTAATCGCTGAGCCATCCAGGAACCATATAAAGCGCACGAAACCAGAACTGATGAATGGATCCAAGAGGACCATCAATTGCGGAACCCAGCGAAGTAAAGCCAGTGTGAAGAAAACAAACAGATATACGTGCGCGGGAAAGCACTTAGAAGGTTTTCAAAGCCTTAACCCTGCCGCAGAACGGGCCGCGAATACTAAAGAGCCGGTTTCCTCTGAACGTGAGTGAACTTCCAGAGTTGACCTCATTAAACCCTTTCAGCTGAATCACACTGTTATCCTTAGATGCAGTTGCGTATAATGGAACACAAGCACGGTAAACACAATGAGAAAAAAAAAAAAGCGTCTGTAGCCGAAGATGAGCTCTGCAGATACTCGACGCGTTCGCATGGCTTCCAGGCTATCAGATCGCCTACCCACCTTCGGGATTGAAGGGTGATGTTATGTCGCAGCAACAAAAACACAACGCTCTGGGCCGCACTGTCAAGTTTCGGGGACCCAATCGCAGCCACCTTTGAACTCTTCCTGCAACGAGCATAGCACGCGCCTACCACGCTGCATGAACTATCCTGCTGCGGAAAAAAAAATAATAAAAGCGGGGCTTCCTCAGGTTACAGATATGAACTAGGGCCCCTCACTCCGTGCAGTAAGGTCACCGATTTAGTTCAAGTCCTAAAAAGTGTGTGCGCGGAACGTTTTACCGGCGCACCATGTGCACTTCTCGAAAGCTTTCAAAAGAAGAAGCATAAAAAAAAGGTCTAGTTCTGTTCCGAGCATGGTATGTCAGGAGAGTAGATGTTCTGGCTTTGGGCGTGCGACTTCCTGTCAGGCTGACATGGAGTTTATCGCCTTCGGTCCTTATAGCGAGAATGCTTACTTAGTTGAGTGGTTTAGCATGCTGAAAATATCGTTAAGGGTGAATGGTGTTAATTTAAATGCGAGGTAATGATGTTATTGTTGTTGTTTTTGTTGCCGCAAAACATGACATGGCGTCGAGAGGCCATAGCTATATAGCTTTCGTCTTTCTCTTCTTCTTGCCCGGACCATGCCGTAGCAGTATTATTCAAAGAAAGTGAACAGCGTGAACCCAAAGGGGCAGAGAATAAAAATGGAACAAGCACAGACTGAACGTATTTCCCTCCCAAACGAGTATTTTATCAAATATGCCTCGTTCGCTTTCAACATCTTTTTTTCGATTCGTCAGTGTTGACGTCGCCGGACCTTAACGAGAGTAACTCGTAGTGCGCGCAAACCCACGCCGTTACGGCGCCTAAAACCTGAATAAGGGGATGTAGTAACACCGAGCGCAAGCACGTGCATTGTGCACGTGACCAATAACAATAGAACGTTTTTGCGCAGCGTTGCCGCCATACCATTACTGAGATCGCTTCTGCCATGTGAAAGCTGCAAGCGCACTACAGCTATACCGCGTAGCCGCATGCGCAGCGAACACAACGCCTTCTTTTTCTTACTGCAGGAAGCCTGGCCTATCTAAAAAGATTATACAGGTCCAACGCACATCTTGGAAGCTATGTGAGGCGAAGCTTTCGTGAAGCGGTTATTCAAACGCTATAAATTTGCCCATTTCATTCCTGCGTATTGGGCGTCAAGGAACCTATAGCACGGGCGCTTGCGCTCTCGCGCATCAGTGCTACGCAATGTGACACACGCGGTGATCATCTCAAATAGCTACAGTTGGCGTTGGCAGGATTGAAGTATAGTGCGATTGTGGCCTTTTTCTATAAATTGCACTCAGAAAGACTTCCTGTTAAAACATGGCTCAATTCGAGGGGGCTGCTTTGTGCCGTGGTCAACAAACTGCCGACTATGTATCCGAGTGCCGAAACCATGGATCACTGTTTTATAAACTGTAGATACGCTGCAATTTTGGAGGGGGACATTCTCGAGCGAACGATTAAATAGGACACAGACATGACGCCGTACTCAATTAGGTTTCTGTCGTTTAGGAATACCGGTGGTCCTCCATATGAGATGTACATGTTGCTTGGTTTATATAGTCTCTGGAGATCTAGACTACGTTATCGACATGCCGAAAGCCCGCGATCTACTAGATTCTTCTTTCGCGAAACCGCATCTCATGAAAGAAGGGTGTACGTATGCTGCGCGGTAACTTCCGCAGGACTGACTGCTCTTATTGGACACATGTGTTTGTTTACCAGAGTTTTGAGTGTGTGTGTGTGTATCGATGACGTCTCTGTAGTATCATATTCTCAGTTCTGTTTCCACGTACAAAAAATAATAATAATAAATAAAAAAAGTGCGATTGTGGCTTAATGGTCAGAGCGTCGGGCTCCTCTGCTTAGGGACCGAGGTTCAATCCTACTATCGGGCCCGTAATTCAATTTTTCTTTTTAATATGAGTGACCCGGCAAGACAGCAGCAGCACCCAGCAGCCACTGTCAGGAAAGCCCGGAAGGGGTCGCAAAGAAAGCTTAGATTTAAAAAGCCGGCCTTAAATCAGGATACACAAAGTGAGATTTGGCGTCCGATCCAGCGTACGACTTTCACCTAATAGCAACATCCAAAAGTGTTCCAACAGGTTACAACAGCCGAGAAGCTATCTTTCAGCAGCAGCACACGTCGTATCGGACGCGGCGTCGTACACGCGATGCGATTTGGCGTCGATGCACCGATGCAGAGTACGAGCTGTCATATACCAACAACCGCATTCAACAATGTTCCAGCGGTTCCGAGCAATCGAAGCAGTCGTATTTCAGACATGTAGCATGTCGCATCGGACCCCGCGTCGTACCATGTCTCCCGCTTGCTCTCGTGGCACTCAGGCACACATCGGTGAGCAACTTTTTCATCGCCCCAACAAGTCGCGCCTCGACACCGCTTGTGGGCAACAATGTCACATAGACACAAAGATCAAGCGTAACGAATGACAACCGCAGCAATTTGGGCATGTTGTGATACTGAACAATTTTCACGTTCACGTGAAAGAAAGGTGAATAGTTGCTGTCACGTGCTGTCGCTGAAATGTATATAAGCTGCTGTTTTCACGAATAAAGGTTGTTGGAAGTTATCGCTCTGTCTTTCGTTCTTTTTCTTTCCTCGTCCTCGCGCTATTCAAAATCTTTTATCTTGTAACGAATAAGTCGCAGTCGCCTTGCGCTAGTGCCAGCGTGTCTCGCATCTTGACTATTCAATTGACATTCGCTCGTGAAATCCTAAACAATATATATTTTCGAAGTTGTAGAACCTATGCTACACGCTTCTCGCACAAGGAGGATGATACTTGGCAAGTATGAAGGTTCGGAGACACCTAAATTTATCATTTAAATTTGGTCTTTAAATGGCGATCTGGGCGCCTTTGACAATACCGCAACGTCATGACACGTCAAAATTTGCTGACGTCGGGTAAAAATAAAACTAGGCACGTAGCTCACAAAAAAAAAAAAAAAAAAGAACGCTTCGCGCATTTCTTTCGGCTGCGCTCGCGTATAGCAGCCGCCGCGATCTCGGCAAGAGAGCGAGCCAACGTATCGTGACGTCAAAACGTGTGCGTACCGAAACTGAGCCGGAATTCACAAAACCTTCTTACGCTAGAATGTTTCGTAAGAAAGAATTTTAGCCAATCCGGATGCCAGACATATCATTAGTGAAGGCGGCTAGCCAATGGCAAGTCGAACTTACGAAAGAAAGGCTTCGTGAATCTGGCCCCTGGTTCGTATACAAGTATCATAGTATATTATTAAGGTGCTCCGAGGCTTGCCAAAGTTTCCCCCATTGATTAGACGGGTTGTACCTTGTAACGCAATGAAAGGACACGTAAGAAAGTTTGATGTAAGTACTCCTTTACCCTGGGGCAATAACTCAGTTTATTAATCCGAAAGCTGACGGCAGCAGTGCAAGAGAAAAGAGGGTAAAAAAAAGAGAGAGATGACGAAGACCACGCACTTTGGTTTCTTCGTTTTTGCTCGGTTTGCGCTGTTGCCGTTGAACAGGCAGCACTATAACTGTACGCTATAATAAATGAAGTGGACATTTGTAGGGCGTGAAAGAACTGATCATAACACAACCCTCGGAATTTTCAATTATCGCAGTTACGCTTTTCTTGATGGGCCGTAAATAATATGCACGAGCTTTCCCGCTGCCATAGTGGACAGAAAGCCGCAATTAAGTTCGCAGCGATATAGTCAACTCGCACTGCATCCACAGCATACTTATCGCATGGCGTTTCGCACATCGCACTAAACATTTCTCGCGGGGAACGTGTATTCTGGCCTTTTGAGCCATAAGTATACGTCTGTGCAACATTTACAGCTGTCGATTCAGGGTCCTCACTTCTCCCAAGCGGCGCGAAAAGTTCGTACATTCTATATTAGCGGCTGAATTAATTCACGGGAACCAAAGATTGCCCCACACGCGACTGTCAGCAACCTTTCATTCATCTTGTCCTAGAGCAATAGCATTAACATTTCGTAAAATGTTCGTTAGAATTAAGGGCGACGCTGTTTAACAAGCAGGCGCTGTGCGCTGCCGGCCACCGGCACCCAGTTCTGTAACGCCAGTGAAGCGTAAAAATTAAAAACTTGATGCGGGGGTTTTACGTGCCGACACCACGATATGATTATGAGGCACGCCATAGCGGGGGACTCGGGTTAGACCATCTGGGTTTGTTTCTTTACGTGCACCTAAATCTAAATACACGAGTGTTATTGCGCCCCCATCAAAATGCGGCCGTCATCGAACCCGCGACCTCGAGCTCAGCAGCGCATCAACATGGCCAACCACTGAAGAGGAGGGGTGGCGCAGTAGACCGTAGTCATTTGCCAAGATAGCGCAATACGTTCTGGAGAACTTGGACATCAGCGCTTAAATCAAAATGCCTCTCTGATATATAAGACTGCTGAACTTTGGGGATTTTTCAAAAGACAAAATTTTTATCATGCTAATGCCGAAGGTACGAGCCAACGAACAATTCAAAACGAGCCTAAGCGGCGTTCCATAGCAAGGAATTGCATTAAGACACTATCGGTAGGCATCGTTCTTCGCCGTTTTCATTTTCTTAGTCGAATGCTTCATGCACTGACAATTCGAGGTCAATAATGAGGGGAGACCCACTGCGTCAGTTATGAAGCACTGTGCTGAAAACCGATTTCCGAGGACTGCAGGGATTTTTTTTGCGTTTTTTTTTTTTTTAGCCATCAACGGTGACAACTATATGTGCTTGAATTACGGGGACAATTCTGAAGTACTTAAGTGCATAAAAAATTATTCACCACTGCTAAAGACAGTAGGTGCACACAAACACCCATGAAAGTGGACGGAGGGAGAGCAGGGGGCCACCATAGCTAGACTCTTAGAACTTAGCACGCGTCATACGGAAGTTGTGGGTTTGTTACCCAAAGTTTAACTGCGCTACAAAACAAACTTATCACAGGTTAGACGAAGTTACACGGAACACACGCCGTATGACTCCACTAGCTTGACATTAGCACTCGCAGTAGTTCTTAGAACGCTTCTCATTCGCGTTCAACTTGGTCTTGGATGACTGCTTTCTTTTGAAAGAGCGCAGTGACATTGCCCTGCGCAACCATTGGCTAACTGCAGCGAGTGCATACTCAAAACCAGGTAATAACGGACTTTGATGCAGCGAATTATGCCTTATACAAAACCACCGAAACCACGTGTTATAAATGTAATATATTGCTTATAGAGAACTCCGTCTTAAAAATGCATTCATACCGCCGAAACGCGTGGCTACTTGCGTTCCTTACGACAGCATCCGTGGCCTCAGCTTTTTGATCAAAAGAGACACTCTCTACCTAATCTCGAAGAACTCACTTTCCTTCAAGTTCATTTCAAGCGCAATTCACTAGATAGCCACGTATGTCGATGCCGGAGGCAGCCGACAGCCAGACCTTCTATAAATACTGTCTCGTTTACAATCAGCTTGTACGTGCAAAGCGTTTGCGTGCAGAACTATGTGGGGTCATATAATCACGCAAATCACCATGGAATTCAGAAAACTGTCGGACCACTGTTGAGTCCGTCCAGTTCCGGGTGCCCGTGAGTGACTTTACCTGTCGAGCACGTTTTCTGAAACATATATGTGACGATCAAGAGTATCTAATAACTGTTCCTTCTCTGCAATAGCGAACCAGTCAGACTTCAGGTTATCTTCGGCAACAATTTAATTCGCCTCGTTTTCTCAGCTGTTTCTTTGTTGCAGCATACTAAATACATTTAATGTGATCGTTGTTTTTGTTTCCCCCAAAGGGTATATGCTCTACGTGCGAAGGTATATCGACTAAATATGCGGTCTTTTGGTTGTGAACTGTTTCTTCCAGCATCTTATTTTTAAATTCAGTGTTACTAATACTGAAATCTGGTCGAAAGCTGAGTGTCGTGCAAAGGTCTCGCGTATTACACGTGTGCATTTTGAGTCAAACGCATTCCAGCTTGGAGCAAATGTACAATGCTCGAAATCGTCCAGTGTGCTAAGTACTAGAACAGAAAGTATATAATAAAACCAAACAGTAATAACAGAATTAACGAAACAAAGGCAAGTGTAATGTAAAAAAAAAACAAAAGAACACTTTATTTTGCTTTTCTTACAAGCAAATTTTCACAGAAACACACTTTACTCCTGGAGCACTTGCGCTATATAATTATTTATTTATATATATGTACAAAACAGAATAAGGTCACTACCGGCAACACAAACATAAAATAATAAAGGGGACGGGACAGGGCGGGAAACTAGCATAGTCATCTTTGGGGAAGGAATGATTTTGGTATACAATTCCTAGAGCATAACACGAAGAGAGTAGTCCATACTAAACAGTGTCCAGACACATACAAATGCCAAAAGGAGAACAGAAAAAAAAAAAAAAACGAACACTCTATTTAACGTAAATGTATGAACAAGGCAAATGAACTGTCATGTACAGGCAGGCCAAACACAACATAAAAATAAAGAAAAAAAAGAGAAAAAAAAGTAGGGGCAGTAAACGGATGACAACTAAACAAAATGCATACTTGAACATTCTTACTTTGGTACTTAAATGCACTACTCTGTCACCTTTTGAAACCAAGTTGTTTAAAACAAAGAACACAATTTAGTGAGACGACCGTACATATCCAACATTACTTAGTCTTTTATCGGACAAGCACCATAGCAAAAAAAAAAAAAAAGTATAGTAAAAAAAATGAATAGCAACAAGGCTGTTGATTCATTGGATCACACGACCACCAGAGGAAAGAAATGAGAGTTGTTTGACATTTTCACCTGGTCATCAACGATACTGTACAGACCAACGCCGCGTTTAACGAATAATATTAAAATAATCACGACAGTCCGAACAATGCATGTGCCGCGTAATATGCGTAAATGACGAAAACAGCCGTTCAGTAAAGAAAAACGTAGCAATAAGCAGAGGAACAGTATTTATATATTTATACTTGCAAAGTCACTTATACACAAAAACGCAACCCAAGATAGACATCTTGTAATAATTATAAATGCACTCGTTGTGAATCACAAGACATACAACAGTAACAAAGGAAGAACGACAAAATCGTTGTCAGCGCCACGCACACAATTCTCTTCCTCATCGCCAGCGATTAAACAGACAGCGTCCCTCAGAGTTCGTCACGTAAAACAGTGAATGAGGCGCCAGGAGGCGTCTATCTACAGGCAGAGAGCCATGACCCGGGTTTCTACTGCTTCTAGGAACTGGTGGGGGGCTCCGGCGAGCGGGCGAATAAATACGATGCGGATAAATAGCGGGGAAGGGGTTGGCCGGATCATAGCTTGTTCCTACCTGAGAACAAGGTGGGGTGGATGAAGGCGCTGGGCACGCCGGCCGCGGCCGGGTAGTAGCCCGGCAGGCCGGCCGCGTAAAGGTACGGCGCCAGGGAGTCGGGCGGCGGCGGTGCGTCGTCCTTCTTAGGCTCGTCGCCCTTCTTGGCGTCCTCCTTGGGAGACGGCAGCGCGAAGCTGGCCGGAAGCCCCTGGCCCAGCATCTGCAGCTGCTGCACCAGGCTGGGTGCCTTGTCGGCGTCAGCGGAGCGTTCAGGAGCGCCGTCGTCGGTCATCTTCTTGATGTTGTCGATGTGGTTGCGCAGTGCGTCAATGTGCCGCTTGGAGAAAAGGTGGTCCTGCATCGAGGTGTTGCTGAACTGGTGGTTGTACTTGACCGAACACAGCGAGCACTCCTCCGGAGGCTTTGGAGGCTCGATTTCTTGGCCAAAGGTCTTGGCGAAGGCAAGCTTGGACTTTTTCTCTTTGGCGCGGGCGTTCTGGAACCACACTTGGACGACCCGCTTGGGCAGTCCGATTTCTCGGCCCAGCATTTCACATTCGGCCATGGAGGGTGTCTTGTAGTCGGCAAAGATAGACTTCATCACCTTCAGCTGGACGGTGGTCATCTGGGTGCGGAACCTCTTTCCAGAGCCCGAGACGGGGCGTGACGGTTGCTGCCCCCCTGCACCGTGAAGCCCTAGAGGCGACGTGGGGTTGGACTCGAAGAACGAATCGTCGCCGTCCATATTATCTGTGGACTCGGAGTGGGTCTCGGAGCGCGCGTCGTCGGAGACGCCGATCCGCAGGTCCATGCTCTTCTCGCTGACCGACAAGTGGTCACCGGACCTATCCGAGTCCAGGCGGAACGGCTTGCTCAGGTCTAGGGGGGCCTCGCCGCCACTAACATCGGCCTTATTCGCCTTGGGCTTGACACTGAGGTCTGTCGGCGCTCCGGTCATCTCGTCCAGGTACTTCTTGAGAGAGTCTTCATAGTACTTCTTCATGGTGCTGTGGACCAGATCCGAACCCGCAGAGGGCGAGATGGCTTTGCTTTCCTCGGAAGCGCTGCTGGTCGGTGTTCCTGGGTTGGAGTCCGCGTCGCCATCTGGGAACGAGTCAATGTTGAGCTCGCCCTTGCTGTACAGGTCTGCGTGCCGAGTCGCTAAGTGGGACTCCAGCGCCGACCTAGCCTTGAACAGAGCGCGGCAGAAAGGGCACCGCTTGTGGATTACTTGCTGGTGCGCCCTGAACTGGCCTTTACGTTCCCGCGCCCGCGTATTTTGGAACCACACCTGCACGACACGCTTCTTGAGGCCCACATCACGCGCAATGTTCTCGAGCATCTTGCGGCTCGGGTTGCTTTCCATCTGGTACTTTTGGTAAAGATAGTCAAGTTGTTCCGGCAAGATAGTGGTCCGGAGTCGCTTGTCGCGTGGTGGGTCGCCTGCCAGGTCCTTGTCTTGCTGCTGTAGCTGCTGTGGCTGGTCTTCTTCTAGCTTACGCTTCCACGGCTGCTGCTGCTGCTGCTGCGGCGGCGGCGACTGAAGAGCAAGCTGCTGCTGTTGTTGTCCCTCGTACTGCAGAATGCCGAACGAAGAGTTTGGTGGATAGTTCGGGAACAAATTAGGGTTCATTATGTGCACAATTTGATGTTCACGCCACAGGTCAAACCGCGGAAACACCAGACTACACTTGTCACATCGGTAAGAGCCGTTCTGCGGACTTTTGCACGGCGGCTCTGGAGTCCTTGGGGATGAAGGGTTCGAGGCGCTGACCATGCTCCGATCGTCACCACTGCCACCACCACCACTGCTGCCAGTTCCAGTCCCACTGCCAGTCGCAGCAGCCTTGAGCTGAACCGCCAGTGGGTTTTCGTCCTTGAAGCAGGAAGTCTTCTGATGCTTGATAAGCTCATAGTAACGCTGAAACACTTGTAAACACTTTTTGCATTGGTAGTTGAGTCCTGGCGTCCTCTGAAACCTCCCCGAGCCGTCATCCTCCGGTGCTGAAGGCGGCTGGTTCTCGTACACTTTTCGGGCCTTCTGACGGGCATTCTGGAACCAGACGACGATGACGCGCGGACTCAAGTTCAAAAGCTTGGATAGGTACTCGAGGTCGTCGTCCTTGGGGTAGGCGTTCGTCTCAAAGAACTCCTGAAGCACCTTTATCTGATAGTCTGTGAACCTGGTCCGGTTGGCCCGCTTCCCGGAAGATCCGGCCGAAGGCGTCGACGTCATCGGCGTAGGCGTCGTGCTCGAGGACCGCTCCAGCAGGGGTGGCGGCGGCGTGCCCAGCAAGAAGCCATGATGCACCGGAGACGTCATGTCTAGTGGCGGATCTACGGACAGCCGAGACGTCAGGGAGCTCAGGAACTCGGACTTGCCGCCGCCGCTGCTGCTGCTGCTGCCACCGCTGTTGTGCTGCGGTTGCAAAGCAGGGGCCTCCACCTTGGGTGTTAAAAGGACGCCCTCCCCGTTTTGTGTCACGTTAGAAGATGCGACACTGTCTTGCGTATCCGTGCAGGCAGCCTCAATGCGCGCCTCCTCTTTGATGGCATCCTTCTTGAGGGGAGCCTCAGACGGTGTTGTCGTCTTCGTTGATGATGTGGGTGCCTCCTTACTGACAGTGGATGGAGGCACCGGCTTTACAGTAGAGATGCTGCCGTCGTCAGCGTTGTTGTTCTTTTCGGACAGCGGGATCACCTTGGCCTCACCCGTCTTCTCGTACTCTTCGAGGTTAAGGTATGTAGACGGAGGGTTGTTGAAGTTGTACGGCGAGTCCTTGTTACGCTGGCGCTCCTTGAAGAGGGTATTGCGGAACCAGTGCTTGATGACCTTGAGAGGCAGGCCAGACTTCTCGGACATCTCCATCAGTTGCTCCTCGGTTGGAGAGTTGTTGATGTCGAAGTAGGCCCGCAAGATGCGCAGCTGTTCATCGCTGATACGAGTACGGGCCCGCTTTTGCTGTTGAGCTTGCTGCTGTGCCTGCGCCATTTGCTGATGTTGTTGCTGGAGCAGCTTTTGTTGGGCAGCAAAAAAGCTAGGATCCATGGCTCCTGGCATCATGGGGTGGTTGAAGGCGGACGTTATGAGTGGATCCATATGAGGTGGCATGACCACAGGAATCAGCGGCGGATGCATGTTCATGGCTGCTGCAAAGGGCATGTTCATTCCCATCGGTAGCCCCATGCCTAAGCCCATGCTCATGAGCAGCTGATTGAATTGTAGTTGAGCTGCCATCTGGTTGGCCGTCACAGTGGACGCTTCGGACACTGGCTGCTGCTGGCTCGCTTGTGGGGCCACCGACAGTGACACCGGTGGTGTTGCCGAGGTAGGTGTTGGGAGCTGCGGGGAGTGGCCTGCAGCATTGTTTCCACTGCTGTTGGTGTTACCGCTACAGCCGCCGCCAGCACCATTGCTGCCACCGTTGCCTCCCACACCCACCGTCGAGACGCCCACGGCTGCACCCGGCGAAGCCCCATCGGCCTGGCCGCCTGCGGCCTGGCTGCTTGCAAGGTCCAGCATACCCTCCTCCGTGGGAACCTGCGACGCATTCTTCTTGTCGTACTCCGTCCGGAAGTCGTCTGCAAGCTTGGACACGAAGTCTAGGGGCACTATGTCGTGATGGACTTCTTCCCTGTGAGCCTTCAGCACCCAGATACTGGAAAACTCCTTCTGGCAGAGGTTGCACACCGAACGGTTGATTTCTGGCATTGTGTTCTCTTTTTCTGGTTCAACCTCTTCAGCTTCTTTCTTCACTTGTACAGTTTCCACTTTCGGAGACGTAGGTTTGTCTGATTCTTCCTTCGGCTGCTGCTGCTGTTGCTGTTGTTGAAGAATTTGCTCCCGCTTTTCGGCGTCCCTTCTCATGCGCTTCTGGTTAAATTCATTGAACTGCATTACAACGTCGAAGCCGAAGCCTTCTAGAAGATGTTTGTACATAGGAGGCTTGGACCGCGGGTATGGTGACCTCAAACGAAGTAACTGTTGCGTCGCTGTGGCAGCAGCCTGAAGCTGAGGGTTGTTCATCTGATTCTCCGGCATCATTTGTTGAGATGTATGGTGCTGATGATGATGGCTGTGTACTTGATGTTTCTGCGTGACCACCAAAGGGGACGTTGACTGGGCTACTGACGTTGCGACACAATACAACTGCTGATGTTGAACGAGCGCTTCCTGTGACATTAAAATTGCACTGCAGCGGTTACATGTCACCATTCCCTGTGTAGATGTTATTTGTGATGAGAGTAACACTGGCTGTTGACCAACGTGCGAGACAGTCGACGTGATGACGTGGTGCAAACAGCTGCCTTCTGAATGGTCCTGTGAGGTCGGTGTCGTAGATGTGCTAGCAGGCACCGGAGTTGAAGGCGCTGAATGCCCGTGAGACAGGTTTTGTGACGATAATTCGGGCTTCTTCTGGGGAAGTTCTGCCGCTTGTTGTGGAGGCTTACTTGCAGTCAGCATGTCTGACAAACTTTTCTGTTGGGAGGGTTGTGGTGAATCAGACTGAGCAGCGACTCCAGATTCTGGCTTTTCTATAAGAGGCGAGCTTAAATCTACTTGACCTGTCATGGCGAGTTCATGAAGCTTTGATGCTCTGGTTTGGTGAAGTACAGATCTCATGTGGATGTCCAAAGTGGAGCCTTGAGTGTAAGCTACCTTGCAAATGTTGCATTTGAATGGCTTCTTCTCTGAGTCGTTGTTGTTGTTATTGGTAGGAGAGTGTGCCATAACTTGAGACAACGTTGGTGACTGAGGTGGAGCATTGGCTGTCTGAGATGTCATGCTGTTACTGCAATTACTTGGCGCAACTGTTAGTGGTGTAACGTTAGCAGAGCTTGGCAGCAAAGTTGGAGCTGGACTACTCCCATCCTTCAGACTCAACTTCAACTTGTGCAAGTGAGACACGGAATTATAATGCACTAAAAGGATGTTCTTCTGAGTAAAAGACTCTTTGCAGATGTCGCATTTATAGGGTCGGTTAGGGTCCAAATACTTTTCCATAGGGTAGCTTAGTTTTTCCCCTTTTCTGTGAAGCAATGTCTTGTTGTGACTTGTAAGATAGCTTTGGCGAGTGAATGCAACTTTACAGCGGTGACACTTGTACTTTCTAGCAGGATCATTGTAGCTGTCTTCAGCAATGGCTTGACTGTTAATGTAATCTTCAAAGAATTGTTCCTTCAAGGTACCTCCTTCGCCAAGACCTGGTACACTTGTGTCCATAGGTTCAACGCTGCCGTCGTTTTCGTTTACTTGAACTCCATCATCAGTGTCCATTTCCTCGTCCAGCGGTGCGTCTTCTTCGCGGTTGCTTTCTTTCTTCAGTAGTTCAGTCGTCTGCGGGTCCAACACCGCACCACCGCCACTCGTGAGCAAAGGGTTGTTAACTAGGCTGGTCTTGTACTGCTCCAGTTCTTCCGGCGTCATATCTATGTGCGACGTCTCCACATGTTTCTGGAGCGCAGCGACAGAGCGGAAGCTTCTACCGCACAGCACGCATTGCGTGGCCGCTCGAATGACATGGTACTGGGAGTGGAGCTGTAACTTCTCCAGCGTCTTGAAGGCCAAGCTACATTGATTACATCTGTACTTGTACACGTGCCGCTCAGAAACAGCCAGTTGATGCTGAAGCTGCTGCTGTTGTGATCGTCGTGAGTGAATTTCTTTAAAATGGACCTGCACTGCTTGCGGTGTCATGAAATACTGATTGCACGCTTTCTTCCAACACAGATAGCCAGGACCTCGAGGAGTCTGCTTCAGTTCCAAGTGGCCTGTCTCGGTCTGGTGACTGAACAGCTCCTCCAGAATGCTGAAGCTTTTCCCGCAGGCACCACACGTGAGGTCTTCAATTGACAAACAGTCATCAAACGCCATTTTATCCTTGTTTTCCGAATCAGTCGCTTGGCAGTCAGCATCAGCACTATCAGAATCCTCATTGGCTGTTGGTAATGCGTTATGCTTTGTAGTCGGGTGCTTGCCCTGTTTCACTGCCGTTGCTGTTGATGCCCAAACTGATGTGTCGACAAGAGCAAGAAGTCGTTGCATTCCTTCGGATGTTACGTTGTGTATCTCCACGAGATGTGACTCAATTTTGTTCAATGCTTTGAATTGCTCCTGGCAGAGCGGACACTGCACCGACTTAGGCTGTTGCTGAGCATGATGTTGGGAGGAATGCTGAGATGATACGTGCGCGTGTAGAAGCGTCTGGCTCTTGGCAGTGAAGTTGCACAATTTGCATTTGTGTCCCTCGCTGGCTTTCTCTTCCTCGGAGCGATGAGAACTCGCAGCAGCTTCGGCTTTGGCGGCGTTTTCGAGTAAGGCTTGCTTTAGCATTGAACCTGGACTTGACGGACCTCCTGACTTGTTAGCTGCTTCTCTATCTTCCGCAGGCAAAACTGGGGGTGGTAGGTCCACTTCCATTGCTTCCGTACCTTTGTTCTCTGAAACGAAATCAAGGAAAAAAGAAACACATGAAGTAAGTTTTAACAGCTGAACTAATATCCTGCACTAACCAAGATTTCATGAAAGATACAAACGGCTGAACCTCACTAGTGGCTCTTACGTCTAGCACCATAATCATCGGGCTCAGTGTAGCCTGAAATGCACGGAGCGACCAATCGGCGCCCACGCAACAAACTTTGCCCGGCAACGCCCGCTCAACGCCAAGCGTCGATCTGGGCCGCGATTTTGTAGCGATGGCTTATGACTTATTCTATACTAGACTAATCATCCACCGCTCACGGCCGGCTGATCCCGTTGAAAACGCGAGCCGACCGTCGCTCTGACCACTGACAAAGCGCGATAAGCGCGAGAAGGCATTATTACCGGAAAGGCATCGCTACAAAATACCGGCCCTGGGTTGGGCAGGTATTTTCGCTTGGCCAATGCCATCGCCGGAAGCCAATGAGCATGTACAATCACTTTAAATATCACGTCTATTTCCGGTCCGTCTGCCTGCCATGGCCGACTGCCTTCAGGAACACACGTGCGGAAATTCGTTATCACCACCTATAGGCACGCTTCGTCAGGTACAATGTGCCGTGTTTTCGCGAAACTGCGGCATCTAGAAACAGTACCCGCTTGCACAAACGCGTAAAAAAAAAAAAAAAAAAAGACGCGGCCATGTTGCACGCACAACTGAAACACTACCTATAGCCAACTGGAAATCCCAAATTATTGATTTGTGTCCCGATGCAAGTATTCGCGAGGTCCGAGATGCGTTACTGCTCTTCAACTATCATAACGGCGATCGTTCGCAGTTTTGCTAACAAAGGCGTTTTGTGCATAATTTGTCTCAGATTAAAGGACAAGTACGTCTTAAAACTCCGAAATCCGGCCCTACGTTGGACAGGACAAATTGATGAATGCACATATGGAAATTGTACGCACTTGCTGTCTTTCTAAAAGTCTAGTGTTACAGACTCGACTGGCCGCCCGAAAAACGCTGGAGCGATGCCCGCTGACATTTTTAAAGAGCTACCAGTTTAGAAAACATCACAAAAAAGCAATTTCACCCCTTTTGCTAGATATAGTTATGATGAAAGTTAGCGGCGGCTCTAGCCAGCCGTTAAGGGTGGTAGCGCTTGCTTTCTTCGGCTGGCAAGTTGCGGCGGCGGCCGATGACAGCATAAAAAGCATCCAGTCCTTTGTGATTGCAGGGGCCTGGACTACAAATATCCGAAAAAGAAAGCGATGGTGTGTGGAAACCAAATATTATACTACTGTCTTTACACTACACCATAGCCCAAGTGTTAAGAAATCAATGAAAAGAACAGTATGCTTAAAGCGCATTAATAATTTTTAAGCAATTTTGGCAATTACCAGATAAAAATTATACCACAAATTGCTATTTTATCAAAGTATTACTTTGTCCGGCCACACTGAAAGCAATGCGGCGAACGCACCCATCAGCCTGTTTTTCGATCCACGAAGCGCAAGCCAGCGAACATCCTGCGTCGGGCTACCGTTTCTTGCTGTCGCACAGTTCATCTTGAAAGTTCGCTCCACGTTCTCCAGTCGCAAAAGTATGAGCTTCACTCACAAGCGTACTCCGCTTTCGTTCTAAATTATACTGCAATGCTTTGCATGTAGCGCTTCCTTAACAAAATCGTTAGACTAACTGCTAAGCTTTACACTGAGCAGTATGAGAAATTGGTCAACATTATCTGCAAACAGCGTGGCCTTGTCGGCTAAGACACACTGAAGTCGAAAAAAAAAAAATCGTCCGAACTTTGATACAGTGAGAACTTTAGCTTGCGAAGGTCCACTGGAGACCCACGCCTATTCATTTTCTACTTTCTTCCCGATTTCACTCCGTGCCTCGTCAACGTTTTATCCCCTTGATCTGCCTTCAGATCCTAAGACAGTGCTTCTTCGGCTACCCACAAGGCATTTGCACGTGGTGTCTTCAGTGTCCGCCCCTTCACACCTTTGAGTGCAGTGCTTCGTAGAGTGGCCCATTGACTGCTCCCACAGGAATGTCGAAGCGTGTGCGGTACCACTAATAAACAGCCCGCACAGGCACGCCTCCTGCCTTTATAAATTCTTAGCGATGACTGTTCGCATTCAGAAAACTGTAGCACGGAATATTTAAGTATGCATTCAAATGACTACAGGGGATTGTTAGTGACACATAGGGGCACGTGGAGATAGAACGCTCACCAGCATTGCTGGTGAATTCTCTGTAAACGTTATTTGTACCTGTGCGAATCAATATGTATTGAACGGGTTACTACTGAAGACGCCGACGAGTGCCGACAGACAAGACGAGCACACGTATCATAATTCCCGTTCTGTGTGGCAGGGCCGCCAACATGTCTGACTAGAACTTTGTCCAAGTCGTTGCCCACTGTGAAGACCGCGCCTAGAGCTACGTTGGTGTGAACCACTTTCGCTAAGATTGGTGGCAAGTAACACAGTGCAAAAACAATTTTGGATTTAAATGAGCACAAGCCAAAGCCGCAAATCGGAGCACTCACCGACGTCGACGTCGAAGCTGACATGCTCGTTGCCTGCGTACTCCTTGACGAGGAAGATGTCCTTCCAGGACTCGCCGGCCGAGCTCTCGTCCTTGGCGCGCGTCTGCTGCAAGTGGCGCAGCGAGTGCGCGTGCCCCAAGAGGCCGCTGCGGGTGCGCGAGTGAAAGCCGCAGGCCGTGCACTGGTAGTGACGTGCCACGTCGCCGCGCAAGTTCGTCTCGGCTGCCACGAGGAAGAGAAAGAGCCTGGCCACCAGGTCGTGCCTGGCGCTGGCCGCGTGCAGCTGGAGCTTGTGCACCGAATTGGTGTAGTAGTCGCACGCATTGCAGCGCACCTGGACGGGGTTGCTGACGTTGACGTACTTGAGCTTCCAGTCGTTGCGCGGGCCGCCCTCCTTTATATGGTTCACGTGCTGCAGCCTCTGCAGGTGCTTGTCCGTTTTGCAGTGGAGCTGGAAGTTGGCCCTCAGGTTGGTCTTGTAGGAACATAGTTTGCAGACGTAGCTGCCGGCCACCGCCATGAGGACTTCGTCTTCGCGCTGCCGCGTGCGGTCCTGTTGGAAGTGGGCCCCGAGGGCCTCCACCGAGTCCACTGAAAACAAACCGCAGACACAGCATTGGAACAGCTGCGACGTGTCGTCGGTCGAGAGCTCTAGGCGCAGCGTCGGGTCCGGGTGCTCCATATCCATTGTAGGCGAGGCGAGCGGCGAGCCCGCGGCGGCCGCGGCAAGGGCCTGCTGCTGCTGGTGCTGCTGAGAGGCCATCATGAGCAAGGCATGGTTGTAAGCCATGTCCGCGAGCGCCGCCTCCGGTTGCAGCTGGCCGTCGCAGGGCAGCAAGAGGCCCGGGTGGAACTGGAACAGCGGGTCCAGGGCCTGGGCCTGCTGCAGAGCGCTCAGCTGTTGCATGTGCTTAACGTTCTGCTGCAGGACCATCATGTTGTGCGTGTGCTTCTCGCTGGTCATGTGGATGCGCAGGTTCCGCGCCACGTTCGTCTCGTAGTTGCACACGTCGCACCGCCACGTCGCCTTGGGTTTGGCCGCTGGCCCGGGCTTCTTGACGGCCTCCGGAAGCGCCGGAGGCTGCTGCTGCTGCGGCGGCTGCTGCTGCTGGAGGAGCTGCTCGGGTGTGGCCTGCAAGTTGCCGTTCTGGAGCTCCTGAATGTTGTTGATGTGCTTGTCGGACTGCATGTGGATGCTCAGGTTGCCCTTGGTGGTCGTCGAGTAATTGCAGACCTCGCAGCGGTATGGCTTGTAGCCGCATGTGTATGTCTCGCCTCGAGCTAGCCGCGGGTGCGGTTGGCTGGTCAGGCAGTAGATGCAGTTCAGCTCGTTCTCGGGATGTTTCTCTTTCATATGAATCTCGAGTGTTTCTTGGTACTTGTAGTGCCAGTTGCACTTGGGACACTTGAGTGTCTTGCAGGAATTACGGGAGTGCATCATTGTCATGTGGCCACCGAGGGAACGCGATGATCCCAGGACCGTGTCGCACTTCGGACATTCTACGCCATTGGTCTTGCCATCAGGGTGTTGTGGGCAGGCCATCACTGGTGAAGCGCAGGCATTCAGGAACGGTGGCTGTGGCAGAAGCTTGGGCGACACACCCGGAGAGGACGAGCTGCCCGCGCTCATCGGTCGCTCAGCTGACGGCGGCGAAGTCCGCGCTGGAGGTTCAGTGCTGGTCGGCAGGATCACAGGTGTCACCTTTTCTGCGGTTGCTGCCACTACAGGAGGGTTCTCGACGACTGCAGCGGCAGCTGCCGCCGCCTTGGCTATTTTTTCAATATTCGCCAAGTCCTCAAGCTCTGGCGCCAACGTTTCGTCTGGTCGATGACTGGCGTTCGAAGAGCTGGGCGGCGTCAGCACAGGTGCTTGAGGACTTTTGCGAGCTTCTTGGGCCGACGGAGTCTCGGGGCCATTAGTGTTCACGCTAAGAAGCGGGCCGACACCTGCCTCCGCTGGCGCCAATGAACTTGAAGACGAGCTACTGGCGATAGGGTTCTTTGCTTGAAACTTTCCGCTGCCGCACGGGCCGCCGGCGCCTTGTGCGGGAAGGGGCTCGAGAAAGGACAGCAGGGGTTCTTTGTCCTTTCCCACCCCCTGAATGATGGCCGAAATGTTCTTCTGGTTCATCATGTGGCGCTCCTCGTCCGTCAACGTGATACCATGCTCGCCAATCGCGTGGCCTACAAATGACTTAGTAAAACCGAAAGACAGCTTGCAGATAAAGCACATAAGAATAGGCTTGATGGGCACCGACGGATGTTCCATGAGCGGGAGGTTCGTGTTCAAAAGAGTACTCCAGCCCGGCGGCCGTGGGGCTTTCTTCTCGTCGGCTGCACCGTCCATGCCATCTTCTGTGGCTCCTTTATCGTCCTTATTCTTCTGGTCCCGCACCGAAAAGACGCGATAGCTGTGCATAATAGGGACTTCAGGAACCTTCTTCTTTTCTTGCAAGAGACTATATGCTTGGCCATAGAGAGCACTATAGAGGGCGGGATTGCGCGAAATATGGAACGCGTTGACCACTTGCGGAATGATCGGAGGCGGCGTGACACCTGGCCCGTCGACAATGCTGCCTTCTTGGTGGGGGAGGTCCAAGCTGCAGTCTTCATCGCTGACACCGTCAGAGTCCCCCGCGGTCGCAGTTTCGATGATGAAAGCCGATCCGTCCGGGTTGTACACAATCTTGCCGTTGAATGTTTCCACATCGCTGAGGGAAGAGCTCTGGTCCGACGCGTCGGCCGGATCTTCTTTAAACTGCTGGCTCGGGGGACTTCCACCGTCAGCCGACTTGTCGCCACGCTCAGCGCCGGACGCTGTACAGTCTTCGGGAGTCATTCTGGCCACTACAGCAGGCTGCTGGCCCGTGTCCATGCTACGCTGGGGGGCTTCCATGGCTCAGTTACGTCATGACGATACAGCAGTTCTGCAACAGAAAAAAAAAAAAAGAACGCATGAGTGGCACAATCTAATATACGTCCATTCATTTCAAACTTTAGGCTTAAGCGACATATATAACACAGAGACAATATTCAGCTAGCATAGAACAGGAAAGGCGCAAATCAAGCATTAAATTGAACGTTTCTCTTGGCATCATCCATAACATCAGGATGTATGGTGACACCGCATGGTGATGATCAAAAGTGTTCCGCCTTTTTTCTCTCGACACCGCCGAACGTAGAACGTCCTCACATAAGAAAATTTAGGAGGAGCAGAGATGTCCACGCTTCTTTGGTCGTTCTCACCAAATATAGCGTTCAGCTTTGAAAAACTCGAGGGCCATATGTCGCTTTAATACCATAAAGCTTCGATACGCCACATTTTGCTCAACCCTTACCATAGTATAAAAGGTCAGGCGAAGCTAAAAGCTGGCACATCAAGCTAGGTGTCACCAAAAGTCGTAGCCACTGCCAGCTGAATGCGTGCGCGTGTTTGTTGCGTTAGACGCCATAGAGCAGAAAAAGAAGATCCCGCGAAAAATATAACTCAACAGAAGTCTTATCAAGCAGAAACGAAGGTGACGATGTCGGCATTTGTACAGATAGAAAATAAAAAAAAAGAACAACCTTCGGCGTTTAAAAGTCACCCCCTTTAATTATCACGGGGCGAATTCTTTAATTTCTTGCGAAAATGCCGCGCTTGCGCGATCGAAAGCGAAACGAGCCCTGTAATGACACTCTAATCACCTAATTCCAAGATTCCCCAAGAAACTGGCGCATTTCGCTTACTTCCAAGTGCGGCTGTCTTTCTTTTATTTGCGAATGTTGTAGTAAGCGAGCGGGGACCGCACGCAAGGTTCCCAAAGTCCATCCGCTCGATCGACCGCGCTTTGCACGGACCACCTTTTGCACCCGTTCGCTGCCTCATTTCACATGGGCATCCGGTGAAGAGGGGGGACGGAAGAAGAAGGGGGAAAAAAACGAAAAAAAAAAAGGGACCACTACTGGAAGACGGAAAAGCGCTTAATAGCGTGCGCGGGTAATTGCCGAGTATAAAATCGAATTTTTCTTGCTTTGGGCACTGTGCGGGTTCGGAGATTAATTGGTCGCGCGCACAGGTCGTCACGTTCTCAATTCTGTTCTCACAGCACCAAAAACGGCGCATCGCATTTATTGCAAATTCCATCAAAGACGACTGCCACAAGTGCTGAGGCGCGGCAAGGTCGTGTGTCACGTGACACATGAAGGGAGAAAAAGGACGGTTAAACGTTCTAGGATGGAAACGTGGTCCAGTTGGTGCCACATAAGAACCAGTTAAGCACTTCCCGCTCTATACCATTTACGTAGACTGTATCAAAAAGGACGAAGCGTCATGACATTCCGTGAAATCAGTAGAACATCAATAAGGTAATAAAAATATGTTGTAAAGCACACCAAGCTAAGCAAACAACCTAACACTCTTTAAACCACCTTCTAAAATTTATGTACACGTGGTTTACTGAGACGCCCCACCTGCCTAGATAACGAACCATGCCCGTTGATTTGCGTATGCTCATGGACGTAGAGCGTCCGTTCAGCGGTTTCCTGCCAGCTTAGCTGTGACTGTAAACACAGAAAATAAGGTGACAATGTATGAAGAAACATTCTTACAAGGAATGACAAACACACGGAGACCAAGAACACAGCAATACACGTAGTCCTACGTCCCACCTTCGTAAGGACTCTTTTTATACAAGGATTAGGGATTATGTGTTTCGATCAGTCCCTTGAACAAAGTGCCGAATCACTCCTGCAAAGCGCTATAAAAGCCGCGTATTGCACAAGAGATCGCTAGTGCACCGCTCCCCTTTCCGAGCCCCTTAAAGAATCTAAGAAAAAAAAAAAAAAGGGACCATGGACCCCGATTCAAACAACGGCTTCTAGCTAAGCAGCGGCGGTCGTTGTGTGTTTTAGTCAGGGGTGATAGGTAGAAGGCAAGGAACAAAGCGCGGTCAAAAAATAAGATAGACTGCCATCCAGCAGCAGCTGGGTCCAAACAATGCAGAGAGCAGCGAACAGAGGGACAGAGACAAAGGCGCCAGTGAATTTTTCACCACGTGATCACGTCCTTCATATGGATCTCGCCCCTCGTACGGATGGGGAAAAATATCCCCCCTTGAGGCGCATAGACCCCTGTGCGCCGAGCAAGGCATTCTTTCTGCACCAATTCTGTATCAATGGTGCCCTGCTTCTTTGTTAATATTCTCTTTTCCAGCGCCAAGTCCAAAGCATCTGCGCTTGCCGGGCATCCTGGCTTCTCCGCAACCCCGTAACTCCCTTCAAGGTGGAGACGGGAACACAAAACGCTTATTTACACTCGCAAGAGGCAGCATGATGTCTCCGAATGCATTCACGGGAAGAAACGTTCACACGCAGCTCCAACCGGCCGACCGGCTTTGTTCAGTGGCGCCCTGGCTTTCTTTTTCCCTGGCGCTCCCCTTATTTGCGGGAAAGTGACGCAGACGTGGCGCGCACTTTCTGAGAAAGATGCAAGAACCACGCTGCTGTCGAACGTGTCGCTGCTCGACTGCAAAGAGCGGGGAACGCACAGAGAACTACAACCACATCGGCGAGGCACTCGCAGGCAGGATCGGATCATGGCTGATAGAAGAGACCGACAACTGTGCGAAACGTTCAAGGAATATTGCGGTGGAAATAAAAATGCATGGCGATTTATATCGACAGGGTCAAGCACGATATTACGGCCTCAGCAAGGACTCCTATCTTTCTATACGCACAAAAGTCACGTGAAAGTAGATAAAGCGACGTTCAGCGGCGATACCTTTATACAATACACGAGACTCCTAGAATTGCAATTTCTCATGCGGTCACAAATCAGCATACGTAACTCTGTTATTATTTAAGGCACCATACTTTTTTGTTGAAAGGGACGTTTATTTTGTTAGCATCTGCGCTCATCTCAATACGCGTGCGGAAAGTCCCTCTTGGAAAATGCGCCGCCTCCTGGCGTCAACCAATGGACCAGCGTAACAAGTATACGGCCCACACTGCACGGAGGCGCCTTTGCACGCGGGCTTTTTTGAGTCTCCCTCCGAGATACAAAATGCAGCTCCCTTGCTGGCATCATGAGCGGCAGCTACAGGGTGTCCCGTAGAAGACACCTGCTCGAGGCCAGGGGTCGCGAGTGGGCACGCCGATTTTCAAAATTTATTTGCGTGCACGCGCTCGGTCGCGCCGCTTGGTGCAGATTACACAAGTACCGCGGAGAATTGCACTTCGTTCAGATGAAAACTAAAAAACGAATAATAATAACCGGAATCACCCTTTAATGTCCGCCGCGAGCGGCGCTGGGCAGGCAAGCCCCTCACAGGCAACTCTCTCCTGCTTTCACTGGGCAAACATGGTCAAGCGAGGTTTTCATTAATAGGACGCGACGCCCTTTCCGCTCACGTATAAAATAAATAGCCTGGGCGCCACTGGGGCGACGTAGCTTTCAGACTGTGCACATGCGACGCACATTCGGGCGGTCGAAGAGTGGTGATATACAGACGGCCAGCGAACGTCGCCGGGCCCTCCAGATCGTGCACCGATTACGGCAAGCCACAGATGTGAAAAAGCAGTAAAACAAGGGGAAGCAAAGGATGAAACGCTGGGAAATGGAATCTGGCAGTGCTGGCTTGAGTCAGCGTCGTGCCTAATTCGTCCGGCACTTCCAGTCAAGAGCATGAGCGCTTGTCTTTTATCGCCGAGTGAAGGCCCGGGACGAGGCGCACAGAACACGGGACTCTTAGCATCCCCTCGTTAAAAGTAATGGCGCCTCGTGCGCAATATCTATATTTATAGATGCCCCGTGCGCCCCTGGCCAACTTGAAACAAGCCAGCCCACACAAACACGCCGTGCCTAAATCACCGCCAACCCTCGTCTATAAGTCTCGAGCTAAGGCAAGTAAGAAGAAAAAGAAACACACACAAGCCACGCCTCAGTGCTCCATAGCCAGGTTGGATGGTTTCAAACACGAATGCGTCTAAAGGGTCTCGCGGCCAGACTAGCCGGCTCCATGCTGTACTTGTTTCGCATAACTATATACGAAGGCGCCGACAGACAGCCACGTACCGAGAACCGGCACAAGTTTGCAAATGTGCTCGCTGATTATAGAGCGCTAATGATTTAAAGAAAGAAGCAGGTGCATTCAAGCACCGTCGGCATCGACTTTGCTTCAGTAAATAAGGGTGGTTGTCATACGGAACGATACAAATGCGTAAGACAAAACACGAGCAGCGCAAGCAACTGACAGCTATGGGACCTCGGCAGCAGCCCAGATTTTTCTAAACAATATTTCAATTAATTGCTTTTGGGCACATGGTGAGATCGCAGATTCAAGCCGGTTAGCGCTCTGTGCATATATGCACTTATACAAGAGCCAATTTCTAGAAATAGGCACTCAAGATCCCCAACGAAGTGCAGTTCCGTTTAACATGTGTCAGCAGTGCATTATTTCATAGAGTTGATAAGTGTTACTTGGAACAACGGTGTGCTTCTTTCCACAGGCTTTCTAACAAACGGCTATTATTTGTGGGCCGGCTGGCTTCAGTTGTGCAGTTAATGACCCTCAAGTTCATAATTAAAATGTTCATTAGTGAATCTGTTCACTAAGCACTTCATTAATGTAACTATTCGCGCACCTAATGTCAGCCGGCTTCACAAAGCACATATTAAAGCATCAATCAATAAAGCGCGCATAAATTAATTGATTTTTTTCGTACGACTCGCGAAAGAATAACAATGAAGCCACGGTATCCAGCTATCAATATATATATATATATATACCATGTGGTCTTATTTCGCCGAACCATAGTTATTAGAAATCGCCTGTGACAAATAGCGCAATTCTTCCACATCCACTTGAGTACTTGAAGAGGCGAACATTATTTGCACGACTAATCATAGCCCAACATTAGCTAATTAACAAACGCCCACCAATTACCGCTAATTATACACGTTGGTGCGCATGTTCCGACTGCGCAAGTAAAGCAGAGCAGTAACGAAGTAATGGTCATTCAGCAGACATCACGTGCTTAACACCTGCTTCGAAAAATACGCCAACAAAGTGAGTGGTGAAATGCATTGATATTCCAGTTAGCACTAATCAGTATTTAATTTGGCCACAGTGCTGATAAGTGTTAATCTGCTATCAATTCTCGACAGATTTGGGCTAGCAAAGCAACTCGGTGCGTGGTGAAACCTTTGATATCGTTTATTCACCTTTACAGCACAACATTGACATTTTGAGTGTTATAATTGTGCCTTCATTACACTCATCCTGCCTCCACGTGACAACAACAAAGCAAAATATCACGGAGAAATACAGCGCCAAGCAAGCCGCTTGTTTCCGAAGTCGCACGGCGTGGTGGAATTGGGATCATCGTGCCGTCTGCCACGGCGGACTGCTGCCGCACCCCATGAAAAAAACTTAAAAGCGCGAATCTCTAGCGTTGGAGCTCTTTGGCTACCCTTGAGCCAATATACCCCACTAATCATCATCATCAACCTCTAGCGGTTAGCAAATACATGGAATGTTCAATAATTATTACCGAATGTTCATTAATTATTAGCGAAACACTCTGAGGTGGACTAATTACTTAAAAATACTGCGTTTTAATGACGTTAAACCCATCATTGAAGTTTCACATACGCTTAGTACGCTGCATTGACTCAATTTGATATGTAGTGATGGTAATTATAGCAGTCCTTCCTGTTGCTTTCTTGAATACATATGTTTATGTATTTATTCACAAGCGGTCCTTGTACAGTGTACTACTTCGGGACCTCTTTCTGTATATTACTCTGCATTTACAATGCTTTCTGTTCACATGAAATAAACTGAAAATAGCGACCTGGCAGTCCGATTACACCCATAACAAGAATCAAAATCAGAACCAAAGCGAATGCGCTGTTCACAGTACTTAATTGCTCAAACTGGCGCTGTGACTGCAGAGTTTCAAATAATGTTCATAAGAGCCCATCAGCGCAATCATGGCTGTGCACTACTCAAACGAAGCAGAAATTAAGTCGACAGTCGCACGTCCTGCTCTCAAAGCGCGCACTCAGAACTATTGCGGCGCGCACGGTAAAAAACGCAGTCAGCAATCAAGAAAAAAGAAAAAAAAAGAGAGAGAGAGAGAGGTCAGCGTAGGGTCCTGGTTAATATCCGCTATAAACTGGAGTGAAACGCGAACAACAGGGATCGCAAGTGGCAAGCCTGCACGTGCTACCGGGCAGCATTCATAGACAAAGGGCGTCGCTGGGAAAAGAAAAAAAAACACACACACACACACACACACAAAAGGCGCGCAGAGCAGGGAGCAAAACAAAGAGCGGGAGCCCCAATGAAGATGAGGAAGCCGTTTTATTTACACGGGGACGGGAGTAATTAACTTGTTGACTCCCTTTCTTAAGAGATGGTGTTTAATTAATCGTTCGGAGGCGTTCCCCGTCGGGGCAGAGTTTCAGATAGCGGCACGCAACACCGCAAACCAGCCGGCGTGAGCGCGAATGCACCAGGCTGCTGAGGTGGGCCTCACGCTCGCTTTGGCTCCCTCCTTGTGCGTCCATTCTTACACACGCCTCTGCTACTCTTTCCCCTCGCCCAGTGCTGCCGATGCCGCCGCAGTCAGAGGGATGCAGCAAGAAGATATTCAGAACGCGTCTCTTTAGCCTGAAGTGCTACTCTAGAGAGAAACGCGCGGGATAAAGGCACAATATTCAAGTCACTGCACAGTGCCCATTTCTTTCTTCCCGCAACGACAGCTCGTCGTGAGACTTAAACAAGCTGTTAAACATATTGACTGACGCGCTAAAGCAGCCAGATACAAACGTGCGGAGCCAAGGAATACGAGCACGTATGGTCGGTGGTTACGAACAATAGTGCACAAACACCGCACATCAAGACAGCGACGTAGCGAGAGAACCTGAGGTGTCAGTGTCACACAGTGGCGCGGTGTCGGAATGTCTACGACTTCAGCCAAGCGCGCAGAAATGGAAGAAACGTCTGTGCATTTCTGCGCTTAACATTTAATCGACAAGCAGCGCGAACTGGTAAGTCGGCCTCTCTCCAAAAATCTTTTCCGGCCAAAAAAGAAAAAAAAAAAGTCTAAAAGATACAAACTTTCGCCATTGTTTTCAAGGACGGAACGGGCCATGTCACTTGGCATCGATGACATGATTCCGATAAAAAGTGGGGAGGGAGTGATTTTCATAGAGGAACAGAAGGACCACCTATTTCTGAAGAACCACTCTAGCCGAATTAGATCTGCGGCGGAACTACATTAAGGAATTAGTACTCGCAATAAGACAAAAAAGTATGAAAGCAGAATTATAGGTAGCGACACTAACTAGCGCCTAACTCGTTTTTCTTTTTTTTTTTTCGCCCGACTCCTTAAGTGACCGCGCTACACACGCATACACAAAACGATGAGAAACTCAAAGGCAACGCAAAATTCAGCACACATCACACGTGATCACACGCTCGTAGCGGGTATTCTTGACGTTCACAAAGGATGGACAAAACAACATACTCAAAGAAAAACACGACTTTTCGCGACTCTCCATGAATTGTCACACGACATTTGCACGCCCACAAGGCCGAACACACCACGAAAACGCTTCGGATCAGAAGGGGTTCCGTCGCTGTCCACGGCACACTTGAATACAGACAGCGTGCCGTGCGCTGCCATCAACAATCCCTAGATTCCCTAAAATGATCCCCACGAGAACATGTACAGCTTGCTCGAGAGTTGCCAATCGCGGCGAATGAGGCCGCGTTGGGCAACTGACGAAACCTCTGCATCGACCGTATTATTGCAAAAAGGCGTGCGTGCGCACCCCAAGGTATACGCTGACGTTGCATGGAGTTTACTGACCTTTTGTCGACATTTGCGAGCCGTTGGGTATCCACGGGAGTAAATATCGAAGCCCGTGAAGTCAATGAGCTTCACGATCAGAAAAACGCGGAGCCCAACACGACTAGGGAAAAACAGAGCTGGTCGGAACAGTACGCGCACAAGGACGACACGAGGACGCAGCCGCTGCAGATGGAGGGAGTCGAGCTCCGTACCGGCGACACTAAACAGAAGCGCATGCCAACAAAACGCGACGGCTCTGAAGGGAGAGCGCCGACACTTAGAGGAGAGAAACCAAGACAGCGAGCGACCATCCTTTCTCTCCCGCAGCTTCCCTCTTTCTCCGGTGTGAAAGCAGCCGAAGCCCTCTCTCCACGAGAGGGGGAGCGCCAACCCAAGCGCCCCCGTTCGACGCTTTGTCATTGAAATGAAGCAAACGGATTCAAGGTGCCCCCCATAAGGTCCCTCAAATCATGGCCACATCCTCGCCCCCTCTCCCTCCCCCGAGCGCAGGAGAAACGCGGAACAGAAGACGCGCTGGGAAAGGAAACCGCCTGAGCACACACACCATGTGGCCCCAAGAAAGAGGCGACCGACATTGTGGTACACTTCGTGGATGTTTTGTTGAACCGGCCGAGTACGTGGTACCATTCCTCAGATAACTGATAATTCCATGCTGCAGGAGTCCCGGGACGCTATGTTGTGCGAGCTACCTCGCGAGTGTGTAACCAAGGTTTGCTAAACTTACGCAACCACAAGTTCGGAAGAGCACCTATAATTCGCGTTCATATGTATTTTGAGAAGTAGGCTACCTCTCGAGCGAAGAGAGCCGTTTACAAGGGTCGATGCGAGAGAAACAAGTTTTGTTGCAGGTGTTTCTCAACAATTTTAGCGTATCATATGCAGCGAACTAGATCAGTGCTAGGGTAAATGCATTTAAAAAGAAAATATCAATAGACAGGTTGCCATGACGTCCATGCGGCGGTAGTACAGTTGGAGAATCGTCAACAGGGTTAAAAGCTGCGCTTTAACCCGTGCCGCTGATTGCCAGCAGCGCCGTGGAAACCGTGAATGGGGGAGTAATGTCCCTTGCACGCTACCTGTAGAAGCAGGCACACGCACACGCTTTTTTTCGCCGCAGGGGCACCCACTTAACAGTGCCGAAAAATATTAGAATGTTTTGGCAAGCTTAAAGTAGTGAGAAGGGCACAGCAAAGGTTGGCCACGACACAAGCGTTTGTGTCACCTACTGGGGTGTCCGTGCGCTTTGCCCTGTTCTCAATATAGTACTTACCTAGCCAACTAACCCAAGGCCCTTTTAGCATAGCAGCATCGCTCAATTAACTGCGCGCTCGCCAGGTGTCGAGCGAGTAAAAGAGCAAAAGAAAACGACGAGGTGACTAGAAGACACATTGGGTACACACAACGCTACTTTTAACAATACGTAGCGCTGTGAGGGCCCAATGTGTCTTGTACTGTCATCGCGGCCTTTTGTGCTATAACTCGCTTTGGCATGATGAATCAAGCAGCCCATATCGCAACCCTCGTTGCTAGACGTCATCTGCGGATGCAGGGCACGCTAAAGCTGGCCACCTGGTCGGAGCGGCGACAATACGGTACTAACGCTAGAGCTTTAGCTTGTCCGCAAATTTAGAAACTGTTTAGAAACTCGAAGAAAATCCGCTAAAATAAGCTAGCAATACAATTGTTCACGAATTTCGATGGAGCGATTTGTGATCACACACGTCAGTGGTCAGCTAATAGAGCAGCAAATACGGCACCACGTGTTTGAAAACAAAATACAGTCCTCACTGCAAAAGAAACGCACGGCACGTGTTCTGGCATGCTCTTTTGCCTGTTAACAGCTTTTCCAGTTAAGCTGCACATTCATTCATGTGTTTTCAAAGACTGAAACGTCTGCGCGATTACGCGCACGAGGAGGACCCAGCGCCTTCCTTACTTTTTCGTGCCTGATACTCGGTTCGAAGAATTCTGAAAACAAATCTCGCGCCTCAAGAGCAATTCGGCATGCCCATTATGGCCGGACCCTCTTCAGCACGCCAACTTATGCCTGGCACTCGGGGCTCCGAGCCAGACAATTGTACGGACGTTCACCCCGGACCTGCAATAGCGGGGCTGTCAAAATCGGTCTAGGCCCTTTCGTTCCTTCTGACATGAAAACAAGCTCTGTGATTGCAACCCCAAGGGCCACTAACACCTCACACAGGCTTTTCCGCGTTGGATTTTTTTTTTTATGTTTCGTTGTCTTACCCTCGCTGCCTGTCTTAAGACACCTCACAGGAAAGGAAAAAAAGAAAGAATGTAACCCGACGGGGTGGAGGGAAATGGACAAGCGCTCCCGGCAAAAATGAGGCAGTTACCTGAAAGCTGCACGCCTATTTCAGAAGTCACCGAAGGAATGCACACTCTTACCGATTGGTTTTAGCAAAACGGCGGGCAGGTCGCACCTTCGCGCAGCGCGTTTGAGCAAAGTAATTGCGTATTTACTCTAATTGACAGTACATATTTGCACGTGTCTTTTTGGAACCCATCTATCGCTTCCAATAAACACATTCTATCGCTCTGAGTTATTCTCGCGCACATTTAACGCAGCTGCAAACTTTGCAACGTTCTGGAATAAAAAGAACAAGACATAAAACCGCGAAGCCCCAGCAGTACGCAACAGCGCTACGTTCTGATGACAGCAGCAAAAGATCGCGCTTATGACGCATGGGCCAGACTACCAGAACGGACACGATTATAAAGAATGGGCCCAATGGCTCCGTAGTTCCTGCTCGACTGAACAGGGTGACGCCGGATTAAAATGCAGTGAACCACGTGTGCCAGCGACTATAGGACTTCGCCGATGTCCGGCTCGGACTGTCCGCTGCATCCATTAATCTTGTGACACAAGGTCAGGCGTTGAACTGGCGTCTCCATTAAACAGAGGCCAAAACCTCGCAAACTTCGCAGTTACCAAACAACACAGTTCACGCGTTCTCCGGACGACGCGGACGGTGTGATTTATAAGCTCCAGCTCGACAGTACGCCTGGGGAGCGCGGCAATAAAACCAGCAGGGGAAATTCCTTGGGACGTCAGAGGCCAGCTCCGAAAGCGGCACCACAACGTGATAAAGGCTGGAAGCAGGAAAATTAAGGTACCAGGATGTTAACGCATTCAGACTGTACAAATGGAAACCTTGATAAAACATTGCAGGGATCTTCTTGTTTGTTGTTTTCACGCAGCTGTGCTAGTTTGTCATGCGGTCTGTTTAGCTAAGGCGACCAACATCACTAGCGAAAAAAAAAAAAAAAAAGAAAAAAAAATTACGGACTCGCTAACACCTGCTGTCACATATCCTATGGGCAATGCCTCGTCAGCTAACGCTTTACGAAGGAACAAACCGAAAATCAAAGTCGGCCGTCATTATCTACCACACATAAGTAAGTCGGCGTTGAAATAATTAACAGTGGGCTTAAACACTCCCGTCGTCTTTTGAAGCATTTGGTCACTTCGCAACTCATTCCGCACGCTGCGCCGCCACTGTCTGTCAGGAAAATGAAATCTTCGAACCGCGGCGTTTTGAAACGCTGCGTTTTCCTTTAAGATTGCACAACTTGCCTTCATGAGACGTGCTGGGCCGCCGCTTATTCAGAAGCTATAAGGAAATTTACACGAGGCGACGCGCCTTTTGTCACGCGCTTCATCGTCAACTTGGTGCGCATTAAGTACCATCTGCAGGAAGCTAATCAAAACACCGCAAGCTATGGATGGCCTCGCACCGCTGACTGTGGTAAGACAAAGTGACACGGACAGTCGTAAGCATATTATGCAGCTCGTATAACGACATACATCAAAGACGCGCAGCAGCTGTCCTCCTTAGCATGTATTATCTATACTGCACGACATATGATATAGTCAGAGTCATGTGAAGGCAAGGAACGCATTGCGTAAATTACTTGTTTTATATCATTGAAACACAGACATGATATAGGGAAATGAAAGTGGACGCAACAAACAACTTGCCGCAGGTGGGATCCGAACCCAACGCATTACGCGAGCAATAATGATCTTACCAGTGGAGCTACCACGGCGCCGTTTTCCCGTCCATTTTCTTGGGTATTTATGTATGTGTACTAACAATACCGCAGCTGCCATTTTCGTGCGTTCTCGGGGTCCGCCGCGAACTGTGTTCTAAAATAACTTTTCAATGGGTTATCTGTCTTCCAATACAGTAGTAGATAAAATAAAAATAAACTGGACGATATTGAGATAAATTAAATAAAATAAAAAATGAAGTGGACGACTATTAAGATAAATTAGGCCGACGTTACGAACACTAAGCACTTGTAACGTACTGCCGTTATAGCTGACCTCTAACAAGTATCTGCAATAGAAGTCGAGCATATTGAGAAGTGATATTTCCGGCGAATAACTTCGCGCTCCTAGCGGGAATCTGAACGCAGACCTGCGAGCGGTCTGTGTAGTATGTATACCCTCTGCGTACATCGCACTCACGCACACGCGCATCGATGTGTTTTGTTAGCATAATGGCAGTTCGTGGACTACGCCTGACGCCATCGTTAACGCTCGACGAAGCGCAGCCCTCGAGGCATGTTCATAAAAGAGGAGGAAGAAGCGGCAAAAAAATCTTTACACTGCCGGCCGGCGCAAAAATGCTTCCCGCCGTGACAGCACCGAACAGCCGTTGGCGGGCTCGTTTCTATGCTCGTTGGGCGCCATTGTGCCATCATCATGCCAATGTTTCTCGCGAGAAGGGCGCAGGCCGCAAACAAAGCGTCACGCACCACACAGAGTGTTACCAGGTGCCGAATTTGATTTTTAATGGGCCTTTCTCCGACGCTCCCACCCCTGGCCTCCCGGCCGGTTTCTATCCCCTTGTCCGTCAACCCCATCACGGAAATCAACCGTTCCTACCGGCTCCCCTTCACCGCAGCACGGGAACAAAGTAGGTTCTGCCCCCATTATGACACCCGCCTTTGTTTCCGCGATGGGACGCCGAAGCACTGCCGAGAATCCCAAACATTGTTCCACCACCGGTTGTTTTCTCCCCCCGGCTTTTCATCGCCTCCTCTCATATTACTTTCTCCCTTTCTTTTTTTTCCGCCACAGTTTATAATCTCCTTCAAATTCGCTCAGGGCCGCTTGATCTCGCCAGCCCGTTTCCGTCTCACCTCTGGCTACCCCGAGCGGCGTCTTCTCAACCTCTTTTGTAATCCCTGCTACTAATAGCATAGCTAACGTGCCAAATCTGAACGAAGAACAGAGTACCAAGAGTAGTTACATTGGGAAGGAAAAAGAGAATGAGGAGGAGAGAAGGTGAGTGCCGCTCGCAGCGATGACGAGAAAGAGCAGGCTGGAGATTCGGCCACGCGGTTAAAGCGTAGCTCCGGGGTTAGTTCTGGATGAGTCACGCCCGTCGCACCAGCAGCTGGGGCCTAACGAAATTAAAAGAGCGAGAAGGAGAGCGTCTGCTGGCTGAAAGACTCGCTGTGCAGCGGGGCAACGCCGCCATTGCTGGAGTTACAACCGCGCACTGAGGGCGGAAGAACTGGTTCAGACTTCCGGCCCATTCCGCGACCGAATCGCCACTTCCGCTGCGACTCGCCCTTTGTTCCAACCCTGGCCTTGATTGCGAGCCTATAGGGGACCGCTGGATATCCGGCAACAGCGAAAGTGCGAGCGTGCGGAGCAAATCGTCGCTGCCTTCACAAGCTCAAAACGCGCAACGGAGTTTCCATCATACGTCCGAAACATGCGGGAGCGCTGTAGCGTGGTCAACCCGTTCGCAGGCGCCTGCGTGCTCTTCTCGAGTGTTATCGACTCGCAGCGCTTTTTCGGCGGGGCTGCTCCACTCCTACTCTGAGAAACGCCAGAGCTGGTGACAGCGCGTACCTGTACGTATATAACTAAACATCGAGATAGGGCACGACTTTCCAAAGCGAGTGGTCGCGGCATCGAGCAGAGCACCGAGCGCATATAGTCTGGCGATAGTTAGGGCGCAAATGATCACAGTGCCAACACTTAGGGTGCCTCGATACCAAGCCCGGCGGCGCTGCTATCGAGGCACCCTATCGACACTGTTTTAATAGCGCCAAGAACAGACACAGAAAGTTTAAGTGAGCAGAAAACGTCGAAACACTGGCGCCACTGTATCAACGAAGGTTTGCAGACGGCGTGCCTCTTTTTTTTTTTTTTATCATATATATAAATCCAAAACCACGCGTGCGCAAGTATCATTTACCAGACGCCCATGCGGCGTATAGAAAAGGCGACAGACTTAGCAAGCCAGCCGGCAGCGACAATTCGCTGAATTGGCGGCAAACCCGTAATGGCGTGAAGAAACACCGGACACGGAGCAAGAAAAACCAGACCAGACGCCAACCTTAGGGCCCCCTTCTCACATCGTGTCCGTGTTCTTTCACGCCATTGCCTCTCGCTTTGTCTTCTTTTTTGGTTTCGGTACTAGCCCAGTTACGCAGAATGCTAATGCTGCCGTCATACTGTTATTTCTCCAGCAGGTCGGGAATCGGCGGTGGCGCGCAATCTCATCGTTCAATTCGCTGCTCAAGCACTCTTTCATGTCGCATTATGTAGCAAGTCCATTTTTCTTGCCGCCAAGCAGCGCAGGGAAAGCGGGAGGGGGGAAGAGTGAAACAACTTCTATTGACGGCGATTTCGCCGCCAAGAGGAGGTTAAAAACCGGTCGGCTGGACGCGCATGTGGAGCGAAGACATTGCCCCCCCTCCTCCCCTCGACGACCGCGGCCGCACGCCGGAAGAATAATAGTGCTCTCGGCTGCCCAGAAGGTCGTCCCTGCGGTCAGTGGCTGTGTGACACTCGCTGATAGAGCCGTCCGGCCAGCTGGAAGAAAGCGTGCCGCACTGTGAGAGACTCGAGTCAACCTGCTATATTCGAGGCCGCAGATTGGGAAAACCTGAAGCCACCGCTCTGATAGCGATGGACAACGGGACGAGCAATGATGAGAGCCTGCCACCTTGTGGGTGAACATTTGAACGCACAGTCCTGCGATGGTTGCGCTTACAATATATCCGGCCAGACATTTAGTGCCGCTTGGTTACGTTGGAGTTTGTTTGAATGGGATAATAAACTCCCGAACAAATGGAAAGGAAAACAAACAGAACTTAAATCTTTCGATACGCTCGGTTTCGCCAAGTTATCTTTACCCTGCATCAGACGTCCAGCAAGGTGCTCTTGTTAACTTAAGCTGACAAAGATGTTTGATTATACGTGCGGTAGTGTTCACGAAAGTGATTGAAACATAGCGAATCCCCTGATCACGTTAAAAGCAAGAAATTGCATGGGATCGAGCGCCCCTATATATGCTTGAACTGCAACAACAGTATCCCGCAGGGATTACATAACGAAATCAAGAATGCTTCATATGAATGTCTGACCAGAAAATTACCAAGCATTGACGAACTACGACACCAAAAAAAAAAAAAAAAAAGGCAAGTAGAAAGAAATGGTACGTTAAAAAGAATGCTGCACGGAATATGACACCGTGTAGGAATATGAAAAACACAGCTACATTTGCAAGTCATCTGCATTCTATTGACCAGTGAGCTGCAGCTAGCCGTATTCTTACTGCGCGGCCCTTGGCGACCTTTCAATGCGGCTGGTCTGCTGTTTCTCACCGTGTATGCTAAGACAGTTCGACACACAACATAAGTTCGGTCCAAAGGAATGACAAAACTGCGCTCTATTCAGTCGCATAAGGAGTAAATAGTGCCGTCCCTCCAAAACATGCCCTCTATCCGTGCAAGGACGTGATGTAAAATGGCAGCGACTGTGACCTTCGTACACGTTAGCCTGATACACGATCATTCCCCGCTATTTTCCTTTTCCCCCTTCTTTACTTCGCAATCCTAGTGGAACTGAACTATCTTAACGAGATCGCAGCATTCGAGGAGACATATGACACAGTTCAGACCGATCACACAGCAATTTATTTTTCTTTGTCTGTTAGAAACAAATGAAAAATTCCACTGTGTTAAATCCAATGGTCCTTGTGATTTAGGCTAAATTTTTTTTATGCCGCAAAACAATATTAAACATGTCACGAGAGTTTCTTCAGGAGCACGATAAGTAGTATAGACCGAGACGGGAAGCTCAACAAATATTGACGAAGTCAAAAATTGTCTCACGTTGTTTTCGAACTTCTTTGGGATACGGATCACGTTTCAAGCGTTTTAACCAATGTTTACCAGAGCCGCTCGTAGAATTGGATACTGTAAAATGACATTCCCAAAGCGAACTCATAAGCCTTCGTTATACGGCTTCCATATCTTGAGTTCACCTCGTCGCTACAGAGAACAGAAAGAAATGAAAACACGGCAGTTGCTGCGTCTCACTTTCGCCAGCGATCTCGGTATTAACGATTTTATTGCTTCGTCAGAGGAGCCTATGCATGAAGAAAAAAAAAAAAATGCGACACTCAGCGTGTTCATGGTAGATTCAAAAAAGCTACAAAAGAGAAAAGAAAGTGACCCGTACGTGACTTCACGAATGTGGAAGCCACACGGCAACGCTTGCATGGGCAAGCAAAGTGGTAGTAGAAAGAGCAAGTTACCCATGCAAGAGGCAGCCACCGTCAGCGGAAACAAAAGCTGGAAATTGGTCAGATCAAGCAAAAAAGTAATCCTGATTCCCCAACGAAAAGATGCGAGCGAAGAAGGGGGAGAGAGGGTCAGAAGCAGAACAAGAAAACGGCGAAAAGTACTCATACGCAAAAAAAAAAAAGAAAGAAAAATGAGACAGAACGAAAAGAAAATGGAACAGGAATATGACAGAGAACCTGCACAGATGAAGGAAAAGCCTCCTTAGACGTTGTCGGGTTTCTGCCTTAATTGTCGTCTTCAGCTTTCGCTCAAGCCTTACAAGCGGAGAAGCCACACACAAAGGGAACCGCGCCCTCTTCGGCAAGCCGCCCCTACTCCGCTAATTTTATTTGCCTAGCAGCATTCCCGATGCCCTTCGCCTTATTGGCGACTGGAAACAACAGACGCCGCTGCTTGCTCGGCTCGTCCCGACGCCCTTCAGCTCGTTCACGCGCAGCGAGCAAAATGAGGCTGCGCCCACGGCGCCAGCATCAGCGGAGAAAATCGCCGCCATTCTGCGTAACAATAAGGACGCTGCCTTTAATTTAATTCTGTTCTTCGCTTTAATTAAGTTTGTTTTCGTCGCCTTTTGTCTCTGCTCGCAAGCGCCGACGCGCGAGGGCCTTGTTTGCCCTGGATCCAACAATGGAGAGACGCGCAGGCAGACAGACTCTATACGGGTTGCACACGGCTGCGTCGGCCTTTGGCAACTCATTTTAGAAACCTATTCTGCTAGTCTGCAAAGCCTTTTCGCCTACGGGCACCGACCTCAATAATAGCGCGAAATGCGCCAATATTGACCCCTTGAATCAGACCGAGCGAGCCGCTATAATATCACACCGCGCTGACTCGCTGGCTCCCAAAACTACACGTTCACGCATAGCTTCGAAGCGACTCGGATGAGCCGCCCCCTCCGCTCCCGATGTCCGACTTATGTTGAAAGGAAAGCAGCGCGTCTTGCTACTTTGTCAGCGCTCGTGATAGGTGGAATATTCGGCTCCGGCACGCTGCTAAAGCACCCAAGAACACCATAGAGAACGATCCAAGAGCATCACAAAAGCTAGCGCAGGACATAAAAAAAAAAAAAAAAAAGAACGCAGATGACCGAGAAAAGCGGGCCGCTGCGACGAACAGCCCCTCCTGCTTCACTCGCGCCAAGCGGTAGCGCAACACCGGAACGAGGGAAAGTGGGACATGTCGGAAAAGTGGCGGCATTCCAGGCGACAGCCGAGACGACTCGGCGCCCGCAAGGGCCAGCATGGGCTGAGGCTTTTCAGATGCACCTACTGTCGTCACCGCCAGCTAGCTGCAGCGAGGGAGAGCCAATCGATCGGCGAATTCGAGACGATGACCGGCGCGACCAAACCACGGGCGTCACAGAACGACAACAATGGCGCCAACAAGGTCCACTCTGTCTTTTCTCCCACCGACCCACGCGGCGCAGTGTCCTGTTCCCCTCCGTGCGGCGCCCGGGGTGCGAGCCGCGCGCTCTAATTCCGCTTTCGGACCTTCTTTGTTGCAGACGCTCGGAATGCGCTCTTGCACAGGCCCATTCGGACGGCGCGGGAGAGCCGTCCTTGCACACACGCGATACTCATGAGTCACACAACAGCGGCCGCCCATTAACCAGATACAATGGGTCAGAGCAGTGGAAGCATACGCGGAAGGCAGACTATGTGTGCGTGTGACCGCCGTAGCAAAGGAAGGGAAAGGAGGAGGAGGGGGGGGGGTGTATAGCTTAGGTTTCGGGAGCAAAGCGCCCGAGGGGAGGGAGCGCTGGTTGCCGCCAGTAACTATGGCAACGAGCCCGCTGCAGCGGCTACCGACGAGGACGAATATATTTACACGCTATTGGCATAAGAGGGGTCTCTGGATGAGCACACGAGCAATGGCCGACATCCCCAGCTCCAGATTTCCATCCACGCTAACAGCACTATACCCCCCCCCCCCCCCCCCATCTCTTTGCCGACCCTCTTTACCAGCTTGCTCATGAGGCCGGAACGAAAGTAGCCAGAAAGACAGCGCAATTAACAGAAACAACCGCACCGGAGCAGACGCGTGCGTAGAACACCAAAACGCGGCCTCACAGCGTGCAGCACGGCGGCTTCCGTAATTAGTAATTAGTGCGGCGTCACCGCAAGCGGGAAACAAACCACGCGTCTACATAGCCGTGCTGCTGGCGGTCTCCCGTGGCCAGAGCGGGGCGCCAAACGAACTCCATAACTCCATTTGGAACATGTGGTCACAGCCACCAATGACTATCAGAGACATAGAAGTTTGTATGCGTGCGTGTTTACGTGCTGCTATTAGCTACAACTGCTGGGAAAGCTGCCAGGGGGTGCGAAGAACTTGCCCGATGCCGCTTTAACTAAAAGGAGATTAACCGTAAGGGCATCAAGCACCGCGAAATAAGATAATTTTGTAGGAAAAAACCGTCTTCAGCTGTGTTGGTCGTAGTAGCGATCCACACGTGACCAGCCGCTAACAAAGGCCTCACAAAGAACTCGAAGAAACAGACGATCACCGTATTGTTGTACTTTCAAATTGTCACTATCCGAAAATCATGCTCAATAATCACTCAGCCTATCAGGACGAAAGAGTGACGCTTAGAAATTGATTTCCACGCGCACAAACAAGAGGCACACTACGTACGACAAAGGAGCACGCGGCAACCTGCGAGCAACCCGGTTGGGAGGAGAGGACGGCACACGTCCTTTGGGGTCACAATGGCGGTGCCATCAAGTGCGACTCATCAGAGTAATTACTCATCGCCGTAATTGCCCGAGCGGGGGAGCCGGCGACGTCCACGTCTGAATGAGCGGCGCACACTGAGAAGCGGCCCAGCACGTCTCGGACTGTCGATTGCGGCGCATTGCGCGAAACCAACCCGGCGGCCGCAAAAGGAGTTGCCCACTGAAAATTACCATGGCCAAGTAAGCGCAGACACACACACACACACAACGGCCGTCGCAACCGCACGTATAAGACGGGCGCCGCGTGTCGCGCTGCGGCGGCCGCCCCGCTGGGCGCTTCACCGCGCCGGAACTGGCCGAGCGGCCAAGCGGCGCGCAAAAAGAGCGCCGCCCGAGAGACAAGCGGCGCGGGAGACGCCGGAAACTTTTGAATAATTCCCAAAGGCCCAACCGGTTGGGCGCGCGCGGCCCTACACGCGAAGCATTAATCACGCGCGGGTGCCAGTCGATGGGCAGCCGCAATTTGCCCGAGCCGTCATCAGCTGCGGCAGCAGCAATGCGCGGCGCGTGCAGGCCGCGGCGACGCTATTGGCGAACAAATCAGGCCACGAGCACCTGGCTGGGAACGTGGGCCCAAATCACAACAGCGCCGGGAGTCAATACCCGTGTAGAGAAGGGCGCGTTCTTTTTTGGCCGGTTTTACTTACCGGCCGTGTACACCGATATATCGACCGGCGCGTTTTTACTTGTGTCGCCGACGCGGCTCGCATTCTCCTCCGGGCGTCCTTAGCGTCGCCGGCGCTGACCATTGGCCGGGAATCAATTCATTTATCGATTATGAAACAGCCGAACCGGCCGTGACGAAGAAACAAAGAGCGGTCAACCAGGGCTGGGTTCCGCCGAGCCCTGGTAATTGTGCGATGGTGTGCCAGCCAGCGTGCGCGCTAAGAGCGGGGGGCGCCGCTGGGTTGCGTGAGGTGGCATCGAGAGGCGGCGGAGCAGGCCCCCGAGAAACGCTTTCTGGCGTGCACACGGGGAATACAGATTAAACAGCGGCCATCCGGGAACTAACGAGAAGAATATCGAGCGCGCCACTAAAAGGGGGAAGAGGCCCGCACCAACGGGGCAAAAACAAACGGAACATGCCATTATTCGCCAAGCCACGTCCCGATCGAGTAGATCTGTCAAGAGCGCCGCACGCTAAGAGTCTCAGAACGATCCATATCTCGACTGCGCGGAGCATAGAAATGAAGAGTGCCTACGCAGGCCCAGTCCGGCACGGACTAAGAGGGACGCGCGAGAGGTTCCCACTGGCGCCGAGAAACGGCGTCGCGTGGCCGTTGCTCCCCGCGCTGCGGGAGAGCGCCACAACAGGAAACACGGATGAGGACAAAGTTCAACCGCGCCCGAGATAACACCTAAAGAACGCGCGCGCGCGCGCGCTGTGAGTCGCTTTCAGGAAGAGCCCACGACATGGACTTGCTAGTGGGCGCATCGTCGACTTCACGAATGGTATATGGCACCGGGATCACGAGTAGCTGTCGCTTCTTGATTCACCGTTACCTGTCCGACCAAAATGTGGCAGCAGAGCTCACTTCACGACTATCGATGAAAACGGATGTCTCATCCAAGCCCCAAGCAGGTATAGACTGCAGCAGATGTTTTCATCGCATAATAGTGCAATGGCTCGCATATGAAGTATGAAGCATTATGCCCCTACTGTACACAAAACGGTTGTCACTGCTTAGCAACCTCAGTACTGCAGTTGCAGTTGGAAGGAGTACTGACATGAAATCTTTGACTTTTCGTGTTTTCCCCTTAAATAAAGGTCCTCGACCTCGAAACCCTAGAAAAAAAAAATACTGGCGAGCCTCGGAGCATTTTACATAATTTACTTCAGCATCATTTATACGAACCAGCTTCGGTTTCATTTCCCAGGTGGTGCGAGTGCCATGACGCAGATGTTGGTCACGTGGGAGCAGAATATCGTGACGTTTTTACAGTCTCTCCAGCTAGCTTGGTTTATGGCGCTGCATCGGACCGAGGAACGAGTAGTGTCAAGAGATTAACGTGAAGAGAATTACTGGAGGCAACAAAAGTGCACTCCAGAGGTCTTTGCAGCCGTTACTATACCCGCACACACGTACGAGGGAGCAGCGTTGGACAACGGGTGGAAAATATTGAATTAGCTCACAAGTGGCGCGAATGCATGTTGACAGCGCTGCGCGCGGCGCACCGTGGAGCCCACCTAGCGACATGAACTAACCGGAACATTTCCTCTCAAACACGACCGCAATTATATTATGCAAGAGCGCCACGCATGAAGTCGTAAGGCCGTGTGTGGCCACGCGAGACCAGCAAAAAAAAAAAAAAGAATAACAAAGGAAACAGGAGCAAACAAAGAAGAGGGGGAAAAAACGCGCCTTAATAAACTCCAGTGCGGCCAGCCAGACTAAGTTTCAACATTTCCTAATGAGACTTTCGCATGTGCGGCTTCCCGTACATATATTGCTTCGCGTGTCGTTCCGTCGTACGCTAAAAAGAAGCTGTCGGCGGACCATTGCGAGCTTTTGTAAGTCGCCGCCGACCAACGCGAACTTTTCCGACTAGCGGAATTTCCTCTCGGCGGTCACGTATGGGCGTAAAACGCACGGTTGATCAATAAAGCGCTAGAAACTCGTCGCGGGACCATTATAACCGCAGGCGGGCGCGCTGATGTAAGCAGCATATCCACCGCGAATGAAGGCGTTTCCGGAGCCGAGCTTGGGAACACTTTTGTGCTCGCTTTTTTTTTTTTTTTTGGGCCGCCGGTCTCGGCCAGGAAGGGCGCCCGGCAGAGGAGGAAGTAGCGCGCGCAACTGAAACCTCTCCACACCCGAAACTGATAAAAGGGTGGAAACTTCGAAACATCCTTATTTCCTCGTTCTGCGTCCAGTGACGAGTCATACAACGCGGTTGCAAGCATGATACGGTCGGCCAAACGCCACGCACATGCCACCGACATTCTGAGGCCGCCGAGAGGATACTCGATACACGGGCGAGCACTGAAGTAATAGCAAACCATATTGTAAAAATGCAACTGTCGTAACGGCGGGGGAATGGGTATTTAAAATTTACAAAAAAAGTTTTTGTTGATAAATGGAAGTGCCTCTGCGCAAGTAAACGGAACGGCGCGGTACTACATGTGCTCATATCATGACATGAGCAATGACGGCAAACTTGCGAGTCGTTATGTCCGCGCTATGTGAACATGCAAAAGGCGCATTGTGCTGTGAAGGCGTACCGGTATATCGCGTCGTTTCATAGCAATTTGGTTTGCTTGCCGCCAAAGTCGCGTGAGCTCCTGATTGCACAGCTTTTCAGGCGCCATCGCTAGCAGTTCTCCACGCCACAGCCACCTGGTGTCGAGTGGCTCAACAGTCATCGTGTTCCTTTAAATTGTTGTTTTGAGCTGAGTTGATGCATTGGATATGATCCGGTGCGTCGCATATAGCAAGATCTTTCTGCTGATGTCAATTCGCTGTCAAAATGTATTCACACGTGTATCAGAATAACTTTCAGTTGTTGGTTCTGCGCCGTGTTGTGTTCCCTTGGTCTGGTGTCCCTGTCCCCTGGCGCTGGTATTGCAGCATACCAAACCGGCAAGCACAACACAATGCGTTAGCAGTTCATTAAAGAACGCAGCCAACCCGCATCAGAAAGGCGTGTTTTGAAAAGCTTTAAGCTCAAGCACAAAAGCAATCTTTAATTGCTTATTCATATTAAGAATCAGTTAACAATATCGTGTCCAATCGTCCTTCAAGACACATCTATATTTCCCTAACAGTCAATCAACAGATCGATCTATAAATAGCAGTGGTACCATGTGTATCTGAATTTCCAAAGAAGTTCTTGTGGTGCATGGCACTACGTAACGATATTTTCTTGCATCTAGACACCGAGTCAGTCCTCGTGAAATTTGCGATATCGTATTAGAACTTCCAATTGTACTAGGACAATGAAGCTCGCTCACTAAATGTAATATAAATAAATAAATAAATAAATAAATAAATAAATAAATAAATAAATAAATAAATAAATAAATAAATAAATAAATAAACGTATTCATGAAACTGCATTACCCCCTAGTTTTAGCCCGACTAAAGAGACATTTCCAAAGCAGAGTTAGCGCCTTTATTCAGTCACCCTCTCCGGAGCAATCACCGAAAATTCACACGCACAAGAAATAAGAGGCACAAATACTGACAGCCTTGGATCTTTCTGGCTCCCCAACGCGCCGCAAACTTCAGCTCCGTCGCCATTTGCCATTTCGCTGCCTTGTTTACTTGCCCTGCGCAGGAAGGTTTCCTCTCCGTCTTCTCGCCTGCGCTTTCTACGTTGACAAAATGGATCTGGTTTTCCGCATACGGGCCTTTTGATCTCCGTCTCGGACCCTTCTCTCCGCACCAAGTATAGCGCGCAGACGAAATGTGACCGAGCGCGCGAGAAAAGCTCCCAGAGGGCAGCGAGGAGGAAAGGAATAAAGCAGCTCTTCAAAATTCATCAATCCTCGCAGTAACTGGCGAGGCCGCCGCATCTGCGACACACCTTTTGTCAAGGAGAGTGAGGGCGGAGGGGGACCCGCAGGATTCGTACGGCGCCAAAGCGAGGATACACACCGATGGGTTTATCGTGTTACCCAGCATCCGGGGGGGGGGGGGGGGGGGGGGGGGGATAGTGAGTTCTAGGAATGAGGCCATGCGCTCAAAGAGCAAAAATTTAAGAACGAGCGTCGCATGAAACCGTGCTATGATTGTGCGATTTCGCTATATCAGTACTTTTCTTTTTCTTTCTTGGTTTTAACGACAGCGAACAGGTCGCAGGACCTAGAATATCGCCGAGTGCAAGAATGGAAAGATTTCTCTTTCGTTCATTTTTTCATACATTTCACTGCAAGGAAGGTGCGAAAGAAACAAGACCGCGTATGACAAGTTGACCGCGAAAGATGAAAGGCCTCAGACTTAGCACACTGGAGATGGAACTCACGAGGAAAGGTATAAGGAATGAATTGATTGTATCTGTGGATCGTAGTTATACTCGACAAGCCAATTTTGCTCAGAGTTGCATGCAGTGTCCATTTCGTTGCGCAACCAAGGGCACACCCATTCGCTGGAATTAAGTGACAAATAAATATAGAAAGAAGAAAGTCGGGTGTGACTTTCTGGCCTAACCGCGGCTGATGGAAAATAAAGGTAAGGAGGGTAACCAGAGTCGCTCCCGGCTGGCTAACCTACAGCGAGGGAGCGGGAACACAAGGAAAAGCTAACCAAGAATATCCACCACCACCACCACCACCACCAATAGAAAAATGGAATGACAACGTCAGTAAAGAGAAAAAAGAACGAAAAAAAAGAAAGACGCAGATCCTACGCACTGCACAAGAATCGGTGGACGTGAAGCTTGCTGACGGCTTCCATCAAACCCTCAATACTCGGGCGCTGTTAGTAGAGATCTTTAGCTTGTCTGTAAACTTCCTGCCGTTTACGGATTGCCGGGTTACCGGAGCCGTGGGCACCAGCAGCAAAGCTGGTAGCGAAATATTGAGACGCTTTGTGCAACCGCAATGCATTTGAAAAATCTTTGCGTAGCGCGAGTGTTCTCGTCGAAGGAAAATCAAGTTGAAGTAGACTGCATGCAAGTTGACGATTATGTCGCTACCAAAGCCTTATACACCAGCAGTTACGTAGAATATGGTAGGTCACTACAATATTAACTTTGTGTGCCCTCTCGTCAAACCCTGTATCCCAAGATATCGCTACCAGCATTGTTGCTGTAGTAAACCTCCCCGGTAACCCGCTATTACGCCATGCGGTATTACGTTGACGTGCAAGCGATGCATGCATAGTTTCGCGATGCATGCAGATACAACTGCAAGATAGGGGGTGCATGTACGTTAAGTACGGGAGAAGTAAGAAACGTAACGCCTAACTTTTAACGCGTCTACGCCCCGTGCGGAGAGATGATCAATGGCACATCTCAATTGAGATGTTGGTAAATGTCCTTTGGGGCTGCACTGAACTATACAAACACCATTTATGACTTACCAACAAGCGCCACTGCGCAACTGCTTCCTTTCCAAACTCCTCCACGCTAACGTGACAGCTGTTCTTCGTGCTTTCCCTCTCCGAGCCTCAGTTGTGTGAAGGGCCCCCTATATATGTCTACTCGGCGAGACATCAACGCCAAACCCGAAGAGGCAAAGAAGCTAGGTTCGCATGCTAAACCTGGAGTGACTGTAATTTGAAAGCAATATCGGGATAGGACCCCCCACGCCTTTGCACTGCCTGCAGTATCGGCCCACGAAGCAAATATATTTTATTACAGTCTCCGGGATCGGACCTGTTTACTCGGCGACACACACGACGACGACACGCGGGCGCAGCCAGAAGAAACGCAAACGTGCGCAGCCCTCTAGTTTGGTTTTTCGCCATACCTAGCGCTATTGCTACACGACGTCAAGATAATATCGATGACGCCTGGTCTGGCATTTCGAGACCAAATTCAACATCAAGGTTAAACATTTCATAAGTGTTTCCCAACTTTCATACTTGCTAAGTATCATATTTTTATGTGCGAGAAGCGCGTGGTAGGGTTTCGACAACTTCGAAAATACGTGTCAATACTCCATTAATCCAGAAGCTACGCAACTGTAAGCAGCATTCAGCTTGAATACCTCTGCATGGTCATATTCCTAGAACGAGTGAACCGAGCAGCAGAGAGAGAGGGAGATAGTTTGCGAAACATGAGCGCGCCACAAAAATAGGCTGTATACACGGCTAGCCTACAGGTGGACAAGACGATTCGTAAATTTAACGCCAGGTATGCCGCCCGTGTCGTGCTACCGTGGTCGTGTAACCAGATACTTGGGCGTATATCACGTGGCTTACACACACCGAGAGCCGAGACAGGCGCGGAAAAGAAGAAGCAAAAGGGGAAGCAGCTCACTGCCCGGCGACCTCCCTGCTACCCCCCCCCCCCCCCCCCACACACACACACACACACTATCGCAGTCGATTCGGTTACTTCTAAAAAGAAGCGAATCAAAGTGTCCGCCAGCCCAAAAAAGGCGAACAAGCGGCGCGATAAGGCCTGGCAGACGCTCTGCGGAGGGGCGGCGGAAGGGGACCCGCTACATTTCCGCAAGGACCCAGCGGACCTCGGCGGGCCGCGGCCTGCATACCAAGCAGGCTGCGTTCCAGGACCGACGGGCACGCACACGGCACCGCCGCCAGACCGCCTACTCCGGTGGCAAGAGCGCGCACGCGTAGCGCTCGGCGAGAGCGGCTCGGGAGTGCGCCGACGTGTGGGCCGCTGACTCATGCGGCCCCGCGCGCACAGAAAACAGTGCGCGAACACCCATGGGTACAGCACCGAAACGGGTAGGCGCACGGCAAAAGCCAATCGACAATGGAGCGAGTGGGGGACGGTAGCGCAGCAGAAGCGAAATTAAAGCCGACTAGATTATACCATGTGCCACTTTGTCAGTGGCCATCGTGTCCGTGCCGCCAAGGGCACGGAAACGTTGCGCATGTTAGCTGATCAATCAACAAGGCGAGAAAATCAAGTATAAAACGCTCATGCTTTCTTTATACGCTAGACTATTATAAAACAAAACGTACTTCCCGCGGGAATCAGCGAGCCGTGATGGGTCTCTGCTCCTATTGTCAGAAAGACAAGAAGTGAGGAGGTTCGAGAGTTATGCTAGGTGATTACACAGGACTTATCGCGACAATATGCGCCGATGACAACGACTGCCGAAATCAGGGGAAGTGCGAAATGAAAGGAGAAAAAAGTCCTGCAGCTCATTTTATAACCTGATGACATATTCAGCGACACGTACATACGAACCTCCTCGAATGTTACTGGCACGACAGGTGCAAAATTAAGAGTTATTTCTCAATATGTTTTTGCAGCAATCGGCGAACGCCCGAGAAGTTTCTTAATTGGAAGGGAAATATTATTTTCCCGACTTTCTTCGCAAGGCGTCTAAATGTATTCAAGCCAATACAGGCGCATGATCCAATAACCTTCAAGCTGACGAATCGAGAACTATTTACGGTGTTGCATTCTCAAGAGTTGGGAGCGCTTTCCTCAAAACAAGTCTGACGCATGCAGTATCGGGCCGCAACCGTTTTTTTTTTTCCTCGCAACTTCCCGTATCCCAACATTTAGATGACTGAAAGCCCAGCCATCCCCGCATAAACGCTGCATAATGAACGAGCTTACGCGCAGCAACGCCGGCATCAAGCCGGAAATCATCACGAAACGGCACTGGATGTGCGAGCAGACATCAAAAACTAGCCTGGAGTAAGAAAAAGACAAGGAAAGAAAACGCAGGAGAAAAAAGAAGCTGCGGCGTCCAGCTCGTGATCTCGGCCGGGAAGCAGCCGGCAGAGTGCGGCGCGCGCAAAACCGCAGGGGTCTCAGGAGAGGGGCAAGCCCAGTGCGGGGTCAGGGTGCGGTCTGCGCGTGACCAGCGGAGAGCGAGGCCGCGGACAGACGGAGAAGCCGGCCGACGATCAATCGAACCGTTGATGTTTAGTGCTCACTCAGGGCCGGCATTGTAACGGCCCATTGGTGCCCTGATTGCCGGACGGGGGATTACACAGGTGCGTGGGAGCTGCTCCCCGCCACACTCAGCCCCAACCCCGGACACGGAGGGCTGCAAACGGCATCTGTCGCGCTTCCCTGGACGACCATCGGATCCTTCCCGGCTAGCTTGGCGAGAAGGCGCGGTGGTCAGTGCACGGCCTCAGACTGCGGGCTTATCGCGTCGCTAACAATTACGAGACAAACACGCCAATCTGTGTGGCATTTTTTCTGCCCCTCTATCTCCTTCTCAGGTACGTATTTGCTTAGCTGTTGCTAACATTGCGCGAGTAACAATGGTATGCACTCCAAAGAAGAAAGTAAAGAATATTGAGGGGGTTACAGCATCGAGGCAAGAACTAACACAAGTAACAGACCCCTGGATAACGACACCGATGATCGCCTAGGCCACGAATGTCACGCCTTCACAATTATTACTTTTCTTTTTAGATTGTTAACGCCCGTACGAAAGCCACATGAAGATACCCCTACGCAGGAAAGACATGAGTGAACATTGCGTAGTTCTGGATGAGACTCGGTCTTATTGGAATATGACTTGCCCGCGCTGTTTTCCACATTATCCAATTAAAAAAAAAAAAATCCGAGGACACCTAAGCACTTCTTATGAGTTGTGAATGCGAAAGCATTAATGTCCAATTGAACGCCGCCGAGAGGTCTTTCGAGTTTCGCGCTGCGAGTCATGTTTGCGTTAGTGCTCGTTCCGCCCGCCGTGTATTGGGAGAGTTGACGACGATGGTGTATTTCGTTGCCTGCCTCTTCGCTCGTTTTGCTGCGCGTTCTTCCGCTCCCTTACTTCGTCTGTGGTGTTCTGGCGTGGACGGCCACGTTTCACCATTGCCGAGATTGCGGCCGCCGACGATGCAGATGCTCCCGAGCCAGCAAGCGCGAGCGAGCGTCACAGCGCGCGGCGCGCTCGTGACGTGGCGTCGCAGCCAGTGGTAAGTTGGGTGCCGTTTTTTCGCTGCTACAGACGCCGCCGGCTTTTTCGCTCGATGGGCCATTTGACGCTTTCGCATCGAAAAAATAGAAGCGAGACTGGAGACAAACTTAGGACACACCTGCGGCCACGTGCAAGGAATACAGACCCTCGAACACCGACGATGCTGAAGAAGACCCCATAAAGCAAATGGGTGGTTCACCGCACTTGCTTTCATTTATAATTTTCCTTTCTCTATACAGAAGTTCCGTGAAACGAAATACGTAAGGCAAAAGTAAAAGAAAGAATGCCCTCGAAGTATAAAACATAGAAAGGGGGGGGAGTAATGAGTACAATGTCCTTCCGTTGGCCATTGTCTCACGTTAAGGTTTTTCTAATTACAATCACAATGAGATGACTCTACCGTGCTTGGCACCCTTCATTTGGCTTCTCGTAGCCGCACCACCTACCCAAGCCCCCCCCCCCCCCCCCCCCTCCCACTCTTTTTTTTTCTTCCTTTTTTTTTTCTCTACGAAACATCCTTCCCACTCAGGCCAAGTCGATGACGGGCTCACGCGAAAAACGAAGCACTCGACTCTATCAGCCAAAGAAGAAGCATAAAAGGTAAGGGAACCCTATCCCATCAAGAAAAACAAGAAAGTCGCGGAGGCGTTAATGAAAGACTGTTCCACCGCGGGACATTCTTTTTCAATTGCCTCCCTAGGATTATTGCATAATTAGTTGCTGAAGACTAATACATGCTTTTGACTTTCTGTTTTGGCTTTTCTCCACTTGCCTGAAGGAAGGGGGAAAATTAATTACAAAAATTTAGGGCATCGGCTTATAATATTGCTCGGAAAACAAAAATAGACCCAAACGAATCCCAGAAACAAAATCCACGGGTAAAAAAATATAGAGAGTGGGCGGCCTTTGTGCTCACCTTTACTCGTTTGTGTCGTCGATATAAGCGGACGGGGTCTAAAGAAAGCTCCCAAATAGCACTGCAGCCTCGAAGAGTGGGAGAAAAACTTTCTAGAATACTATTTGCATACATTAAAAGTCAAGAACAAGCCTTCTTGTCTGCCTGCCTGCCTGACACTGAGTAGCCTCGCTCTCGGTTAATTAATATTAATAATAACCGAAGAAACCTTCTCTGCCTGTCACGAGGAAGTCTAATATATAGGACGCGGCTTCACATGCATGACATAGCGGCAAGAGAGCGCACACTCCACGGCGTCTATTGTGCTACGCGCGAAGACAGAACAACCGGCTTCAGTCACCGATACAGCGTATCGCGAAGGACCAAAGAAAAGCGCGTTACCTTCGTGCGAGCGCACGTCGCAAAAATACTCACTTGCATCGAATTAAATAAAAGAAAGGGTAATATCGTTGGCTACTGTCTCGCGTCACGTACTGATGGGTGCGACAGCCCAAGATGAGGCCAGTTCGGGGGGGCAACCCTTGACGCGCTCCGTAGCACTGCGGAAGGGCTCGGACCGAAGACACGATCGAGCGACGGCCTCCAGACAGCGGGAGGCACCGCAGGGCGGCAAGCGAGTGTGCGGCGCTAATCGCCGCGCGTTTCCCGGGGCGCCACAGCTGGCTTCGCTCGGCGAGGAGGAGGCGACGCTGTCATAGGTTTCGGCGGGCTATTCACCAGCGACCAGCACATGCATCCCGCGAATGTCACCTCAGCCCAGCTGGCAGGGAAGAGCGTAAGTAATCTCCCTCCAGCATCTCGCCGATTCGAAAGTGCCGGGGGAGGAAAAAGCCGAAAACAAGAACCTGTTCCACTCGCGCGGAGAAACTCGCGGCATTCTTGTCGCAGCGGGAGGAGGAATACCGGCCGCGGCTTAATTCCCTCCCATCCCAAACGCCCACACTCCCTCCGCACACACATGCGCTCCGGGTTTTTACTGTCGCATTTCTTTGCCCCGTGATTGATTATTACGGCAGACAATGCGGCGCATGCAAACAAAGACTGGCGCTCGGTGGTGGACGACACGAGGCCACGGGGCATCTCTTGCTCGGCGCGAAGACGGCCCTCCCCCCAACAAAGGACGGCAGCAGCAAAAGAGCGCGCGCGACCTGAATGGCTTCGGGTGGGGTTCCGCGGGCACAAAACTGTCCTGCAGACGGATGGTCAAAAACGCTGATGAGGGAAAAGGGGAGCAGCTCGCCTCCTCTCCGCGAGGGGTCGCCTCTTTGTCAGTGTCTTAGCGCTTGTCCGCTTCCGCCCGGCACCGAGACACGGTCGGGGGTCGGGCCGCGTTGTTTGGGCCCCGCCGCAGGTCTTGTAAGTGACCACCCCGCCGCGGGTGACAAACAATGCGCACGGCGGGCCCCGGGGAGAGCCGCGGTGCGCGCCAACAAAACCCGAGACACCTGGCTATCGCTGGGACGCGAAATGCTTGTTTATGCAGCCCGCCTATGAACAGATAGACCCCGAACAGATTTAAGGAGGCCCAGCGAGACTCTCATGGGAACTGTCAACAATGGTTCGGCTAAGGCAAGCACTAAGAAGTACGCGCGTCTCAAAGCCAGAAGAAGCCGTCATGATTTAAAATATATATAAATATCCAGAACGGTATGATCCAGTCCTCACTTTAACTTCATACCTGGGACATTTCATTGTGCGCGTCATAAAGAAGACCCATGTGATAAGATAAGAAGACATAAATAAAGAAAGAAAACTCGGGCGCGGCAATCGCAGTGCATTCAGACATCGCGCATGAACGAATAGCGTTCTTAAACTATAGTGTTTTGCTGCTGACAAATTAATAGGGAAGCGACTCCCAGGCATTCTCTCCGAAATTCACGTTATATATCGACATCGCTTGCACTGGCAAAAAACAGGCGTGTTGGTTCATGACAATAATAGCAAGATTGAATAAGCCGAAATCGTCGTAGCCCTGTAACTTTCTCAGCAGCAACGCACTAGGTTGAAAATGTTGTTGGTTCATAAGCGGCTCGGCTCGTTTGATAGCACTGCGATCGCTCTGCACAGGCGGGTAGACACGTGCTCACGGGCTTTATTGCTAACGTGGAAAAAAAAAAAAAAAAGAATTGCGTAAAAGGTAGGATGCTTATTTCTGCATAGAACGTTTGCTGCAACTTTCCCATAGGAAGTATTGTAATGAATGCATGAATCGCGAGGGTTGTCCAATTACTCGTGATTAGTTAAATAAATCATATATAACACAAACATAGTGCCCGCCACCAAGCGTTACTTCGCATCCTTCAACAGTGCATCACCATTTCGAAATCTCCGCTAAACATAGCTGGGACGCTCACTGTGTATGTGTGTGCATGTGCGCGTGTAGTTACACCAACACAACAGGCGACAGAACAGACAACACCAGAAACGAAGCTGCAGCTGATGCAAACGAAGCGCATTGATGAAACTAAGGCTTGCTATGACATCGTCGCGCCGCCATACTGGACGTCCATTAGCGCCGTGAGAAGAGTCCTCTTTCATTCCCCCTCCCCGCATTTAGGGTAGCCAACTGTGGGAGCGCTTGTTAACGTTAACCTGCTTGCCTTTCCTTCGCCTTCTCCCATCTCGACAGCTGTTTCTAATGCGCTCACTTCCAGCGGCTATCTGTGAGTGGGGCTCGAATATAACGCTAGCGACGTCATGCAAGCCAACATTGCATAACAAGCTGGCAAGGCGTACTCATGTAGGCTAGCCATCAACACATCTAACCACCGCAACTATACCAACCGAAAACAAAAAGATAAAAAAAACGTAAAACACTGTTCCATCACTGTTAAACTATAATTAATAATGACAGTTGAATAAATGGCGCGATTCAAAAGTGCACAATGTGAAACCAAATGACGGATACACCCGCCGCTGTGCCTCCGCGGCTATGGCGTTTTAACTGCTGAGCACTCGTTGCATGAACGAATGCCTTTGTAATAAATGGCATAAGTTGAACGTAATACACTAAGGCAAATGCGCGCAAATGAGGAACACAACCGAAGCCCCGTTACTTCGCTCAACGATTACGATGTCGCACCAACCAGCCCCAATTGTTCGCTGTTCTGCTAGATGGAGTCCCAATTGCGACGACTGCATTGCTATGGGGGCGGAATGCCGAAACACTGCTGTGCCTATTTGAGGTTCCCAGTAAAGTAACCCAGGCGATCGAAATCCTTGCCGAGCCTTTCACTATACGGCGCCACCTGTGTCCGGCGCAGAATCGAGCTGTTAAACCTCAACTACTATTACATTGAACGAAGAATACCAAAAGCGGAATCGTACTTTCGGCTGGTAGTTTTTTTAGCTTGGCAGTCTTTAGAACTTCCCGAGCAAAATAACGTGAAATAATTAATGAATAATGATGCCAGATTCACGTGATATGGCGTTTGGGCCCGCATGCACCCATGAGGGATAGGCTGCTCTGACTACAGTTCACCTGTTCCATGGAAGCTCAAATGAGGGCTCGGGCGCCTATAGCTCGCAGTCGCAACGAAATTCAAGACCCCACAGCTGAAGTAATCTGGCTTGCTCTTTCCTCTCGCAGAAGGGAGCGCATTAGATGAAACACCTTGTCGCTCCCCGGTTACAAGACGACGGGTAGGTTTGACAGAAAAAAGTAATTTAATTAATACGCTAGCAGTCCGAAACTAAGCGCAAGTGCTGCTTGAAAGAAAGCACCGAGGTTACATTTCGTGGCTGCGCCGTGTGCAGCACCTTGACCTTCAGATGTCACACCATGGAGGAATAAACTCCTAACGTCAGCGCACATACTCAGAGCGCAGCGACCGGCGGACACAGACACGCGCAAAGTGGACGGAATTCCATTTAGGACATGAACACTACCTTGAATGGCAGGAAATAAAAACGTACATGAGAACTAAATTCCACATGTTGGAATAAAAGGCAAAAAGAAGGTTTACGTCCGGACAACAAAGCAAGTAGCGAAGAATATTCAAAGACCGTCAACTAATACAAAACGCGCCACCTGTATGCGGAATTGAACCGGGATTTTTAGGCAGCGGTTACTTGTTTACGCTGTACGCGGCGGCGATAAAGTCCGCAGCAGTTTAATGAACATGTAGCCAAAATGGTTCACAAGAGTTCTAGGCCTGCTGGTCAACTTGATATGCAAGATTGTACAACGGTTTTCCCACTAATGCAAAGGCCGAAAAGAAGAAAAAAAGGAAAACGCCCAACTAATACCGTAGATACTAACTTCACCGAAAGTGCATCCCTGGAGCCCGAAAACACGAGTTGGTCAATATTTCGGCACCCCCTTTAAGTAACATTATCAGGACTACCCAAGAAGCAATCAGAAAAAGTAAAGAGAGAAGTGAAAGAAAAACCCGGCGTTATGTCAGATCCGTGCGTCCGCGTCCATATAGGCAGAGCCCGATAGGAAAGTTCAATGGACTCGCGGCCTTACAGGTCGGATAGTTCTGCGTGCTTGATCGAGCGGCGTGAACGCAGGTTTCGCGTTCTGCAAAAACGTAAAGCGGGAAGCCGGCGAGGGGGCACAAGGCGGCGTACAGGAGGCGACAGTCGAGGTCGTAAAGAAGAACCCGTGCAGGAACAAAAGCCAAGCACGAGGCAGGAACGAGAAAGACGAAAGGCTCGCGCGCCGAGAGCCGTGCGAAAGACGCGGCGGAGTCTGAAGGAAGGCTGCTGCGAGCGGCAACGCCAAGAGAGCAGCGCCGCCGCCGGCAATTATAGGTTCCGCGTTACGGGGAAAAAAAAAACTGCAGGAAGGAAACGCAGCAGGCCACAACCCCGGACCTGGTAATCGTCGGGCAAAGGAGCCAAAACAGAGGACAAAAAGAAAGACGACGACTACATCCCTTCATTATATTATGCTCTTCTTGGGCGAGGAGGAAATATATATACACACGTACGCAAATATTAACGCTCCCTCCCTCCGACCGCACGCTTTCCGGAACGCGCGGAGCCACGCGCTCGCCCTCTTCCCGGACACCAGAGGACGAGCCGGAAAGATAAAACCGGAGAAGCTTATATAAAGTATTATGACGGTTCACCGCCCAGTAGGTCCTTTGTAATTTATCCGCGCCCGCGTCGCCTCGTTTTCAGGGAATTGAGGAGTAACTCACGATTCTGACGTTTATGAAGGAAAGTAAGGTCAAGAAACTGGCCCGGCCTGCAGTGTGGCTCCTAGCCAGTCAGTCATGATTGCGGCCGCTATAGTAGGGTCCGCCAGAGAAACGGCACAGAAGAGCTCCAGCATTCCCTCGCAGATGCATTTTTTCTTCTTCTTTGTGTATCGCAGTACGGGAGAGGCCGGAGCGGCCACAGTGCTGCAAGCCGGCACCGCAGCGTTGATGGGCGCGCAAAGACCATGCCACCGTGAGAATCCACGCCAGTGGATCGCTAAGCCTTCGCATCACACGAACATGTTAATTATAACATGAGCGGGCGAGCTCTGCGCAGGAAACACCAGTTCTTCCATCTCCATATTAATGCACGTAATCACTCATCCTAGGCGTTTGCGTTGGCAGACGTGCGCAGGGGAAAAGATAGAGCCATTAAGATTGGGCATCAAGAGAGATTCCGGTCACGAGAGCACTCCTAAAAGTAAACACTCAGCGAGCTTTTGCTGGTGCGATAGTCGCTAGTGAAAGTTTTGAGAAGGCGAACACTAATGATAGAATAATGCCGTCGCTCGAACCACAGTTCTTTTTTTAAGCATTCCTCCAAAGAAAACGAAAGACATCGGCAGAGCTGTTTGAACCCACTACACTCATTCCTTTGCACGTTGCTTCGACGTACAAGAGAAGCACCATGCTGTCAGTTGCCTGCATTCATATGGTTCCTGGTTACGCAAGGGAAGAAATAAGCATTAAGTTCTCCGAAAACAAAAGAGCGCATCCGCGAGATGTTGTTGTGGGAAGCTTCACCACGAGCAATACCATTCGCATCTCCTCCTCTAAACGTCAACGCCATCAGGGGCGCGCTCAGCCGAGCCGCCTCGTCGCTCAGCGCTGCCCTATAGCGGCGACCGCAGTGAGCTTTGTTGAACACCGCAAGCTTAAAGCTGTTGCGCAGAGCACGGCACGCGACCGCAGCTCCGTCAGGGAAGCAGAACTGGACGCGTTAACAGGGGGGACCCGGGCGCAGTCGCGGCAGCCCCGCGCGCTCTCGCGAGGAGCATCGAGCGAAGATTGGGGCGCGATATATATAGGAGAAGCGGGGGCTCCGCAAGTGCGAGCGCGCCGACAACGGAGTGGCCGTCTGATGGATGACGACGGCAGACAGTCGGGCCCGCCTTCCGCGCAAATACGTCTCGCACTCTGGGGTCACGGCCGCCATTTGTAATGCGCCACGGGCCAGCTAATGGACGCAGCCGCACCGGCTACTGGAACCCGCCCCAGCCGCCTAATGGCAAGGGCCGCTACGTCGACTCGCGATGCTTCTGGCCCCCGGCAAGGCACCGAGTTGGAATTAAAACGTAAACTGGTCGCGGCTGCACGCGCGCGAGCGAGAGGCGCCGCTGCTCGCGCCCAAGGCGCGCCCGCCTCCCGAGAGGGGGGCGCCCTTGAACGCGCCCCGCCGCGCTCGAGTCCTGCGACCGGAGGAGTATCACTCCCGCACGGGGTCAAGCGTGGTTACGCAAGCGCGCCGTCACTGTCGGAGCCGGTTGTGCGGATCCCGTCGACGGGTGGCAAACCCTGCTGAACGGCGGTGGTAGGCTTTCCGGCGTTCTCCGAATGACTGGCGACACGAACGCGTGCACCGGTTCCGAGAAGTGAACGCTTTGACAAAGGGTGCGGCTATCCCACGGCGATCGTCATCGGATGGCCAAGCATGTATCTATTAGGTAACCAGTGTGAAGTGACACAGGGCATACAGTGTAAAGAAGCGTTACGAGTTATGAGTTTTATAAGGCCAGATAAAGCAGACAGCTCACAGGCAGAAGCGCGATGCTACCACTTGAGCAGGTGCACGTCTAACCGGCATTGCTAGGGTGCCATCAACAACGGAAAGTTGGAGGTGTACCTGGTTAGGTGCGCCACCAAGCACGCCTCTATTTTTGAGAAGCAGTGTGAGATTCACAAGTAAACGTCAACTGACAAAGCTTACAAAGAGCAGGAGCAATGGTAAGAGGCAGCACGTATTGAACGCCTCGTTCAGAAGAAAACTGACTTGCAGCCACCGTTATTTGTAATGCCGCAATCTAAGCCCCACAACACACACAACCCCTTCTTTACTTCGCGATTTTAAACACATTTTGCCGACCCCAGCTGCCAATCAAGTTTAGACTCGGCAGCGTTCGCTGGCTCGTGTTCTGCACAACCCATAATTACACTCCGTCAAACGTGCGCGACAACCTGAAATTCCCTTTTTTGTCCTCTTGTTATTTTCGGTCAAGTGCGCTAGCACGGAGTTCAGAAGCAACATAGAAGCGCGCTGAGCAGGAAGCAACTTGGAAATAAGGCGTTCCGACCAGAGCCACATAAGGATCGCTAAGCTACGCTCTGCAACGTGTGAAGCAAGAAGCCAGGAACGCTCTGTCGGACCACAATCTTCTAGTATTGCCGGCCTTATTTCAGGAAATGCAAGCACCGAAATGCGTCCCCCCCCCCCCCCCCCCCTTACCAAGCTCAAGACACTAACTAGTACGCATGGTACGACCGACGCCACTTTGCCTATCTGCTATGTAGCGCGAACTTGACTGGGCAGAGTACTTCGCCTGCTCAACAGCCGCGAAAGCGCCACCTATTGCTCATGCGCGATGTTAGAAAGAACGGGACAGAAGAGAGAGAAAGTGTAGCATACGTAACGAAAAGGCACAACAAATAAGTGGGCTCTACAGCGCAAGAAAGAAAAAAACAAAAAGAAGAAGGAGGAGGAGGGGGGGAGAGGGGATGAGAAATGACATGAGCTACAAAAGAGAAAAGCTAAAAGAAAAGAGCAGTGCACACGCACTCCAGGGCGCGGAGACGAAGACGGCGGGGAGCATGCAACCGAAGACTAAAGCGAAAGGAGCGAAGTTGCGAAGGAGATGGAAGGAGGAGGACACGCCGAGACAAAATATCTTCATTAGCGAAGATTAATGCGCCGCAGAGGAAAGGATACTACGCGCAGCGATGCCCACTTCCGCCGCAGCCTTCTATTCGCACCCGGCTTTGTGTATCTGCGCTCGCTCCGCCTCCTCCGAGCTACCGAAACTGCGGAGGAAGGAGGGGGGGGGGGGAGGAAAAGGGGGGGGGGGGGGTTACAGCAGCCGCGTGCTTTCGTTCTCAGCAGCAGGATCGTGGTTTCTAAAGGTGCCGCCTCTCGTCACGCCGGTGGTCTCCAAACCTGCCTTGGGCTAAGTAAACTTGCAAACTTGAGCATAAATATCAGCGTCCAGTGTACCTTGGCACTTTCTTTTCCGCTAGACATGCCGCTGAAATGAAGCCGCAATAGACGGACGACGTTCTCATACGGTTCGGGCGCCAGTTTTCACCACTGCATAAAGACGAGCAGCTTTCCACCAGATGCCAAAGTGAGTGAAGGCTCATCGTTATTCCTCAAATGATTTCCCATCAACGCAAAAAATACTTCTCAAGTGCACAAGAGTTCTTTATGACCAGCCTCCCCCCTTATCAACGTCTAAGACAAAAATTCTGAAGACGTGTTCGAATAAATTGAAAGAATTGAGCAAAACAGCCGTCGCTAAAGGTTAAGGTTGATTACTTTGCTTTCGGCACCGTACCTAATCACTTCATTACCACTACTTCCTTGATCAAATGAATCAAAGGCAGAGATAGAACAAACGAAAGGGGGCAAGGGGAGTGACACTAAGACATGCATATCAAGCGGCACCATTGTTTGAACGTCAGCAAAAAAAAAAAAAAAAAAAAATGCGGAGCGTGATGACAAGAGACTTCATTCAAGTACGCAGCAGGGTGCTTCAAGTGAGTAGCATTCACGATATTGACCATAGACAACAAGTATTATGAGCCCGAGATTTTCACGAAATACAATAAATACCGCCTTAACAAAAGGCGCATTCGCTGCACTCGTGTTTGCGTCCTCGATAAAATACACGCGTCATGTTACTGTCACGCTGGTAGCTGCTTTACACGCTGCTGCCACACAGCCAGCTGTTTCTCCTACACCCCGACCGAATGGCGCCAGTAGAGAAGACGAATCACGTAAATCGATAATCAAGCGACACTTATACGCGCGCTTTGGCTGTCGAACAACATCAGCTGAGGGTGTAGCCTTGCGCGTGTGTAGTCCCCGCAGACATGCAAGTGTCTCCACAGGCGACGGGAATTCCTGCTAGGCCGCGCACCCTCGACCAAGACGGCATTCGTCGTTGCCGTCGTGCGAGCGACCCGCGTGAGCTATTCCCCCCCCCCCCCCCCCCCCCCCCCCCCCCCACCCCAGCGCCCTGCGTGCGTCACAGAGGAACATGAGCGAACCCGAGCCTTCGAAAGCTCACGCCTTGTCACGCAGAGTTCCGTCAGCGAGCGGCGGCAGAAAGACTCGGAAATATTCCGCTAGGCGTCTAGCCTTTGCTCGCCTTTCTTCGTACCAGCTTGAGCCGCACGAAACTGAAGGCGGCGAAGTCGGGAGTCTGGCAAAAGCGAAGGCGGGGGATGGCCGCAAGAGGGAGGCAGCGGAGGGAGGCAGCGGGGAGAGGAGGCCGCTTTGCAGTGGCGGCCCAGGCACTCACAGGGTGCCGGCGGCGGCGCCGCAGCCGCTATTTTTACCTGACACGTAACATGTGTTAAATAACAGCACATGAGCGAGCGGAGCACACTCACAAAGGCCGGCCGCATTTGGAACAGCCCGCTCCTGCCACTCCACCTTCTTTCAGACTCGCCTCCTCGCGAGCCAGCGTTCGGCGCGGAGAACACGCGGCGCAGGAAATTGGTGGCGCTAGAGACGGGCCACAGCGTACCGGGACAATGGCGTCCACGCGGCGGGAAGTCCAGCGGACTCGGAGAAGAGCGCGCACGGTGTCCCATTACACTTCGGGCAAAGGTAAGGCGCCGCAAACCGCGGCTATGACGAGCAACCGCATTAGAGGACACTGCCACGCGCAGTGAGCGGAGGCTAGCAACTTTGTCGCCGGAGCGAATCGTACTCGGATATCAACACAATGAAGAAAGTAAACTAAATCGTGGGGTTTATGGTTCAGATCCTGCAGAATGAGCTACTGCGGACGCCGTAGTGGAGAGCTTTGGATTAATTGTTGAACATCTAGGGTTCTTTAACGTGCACCTATGTTTTGCATTCCGACCCCACAGGAATGCGGCCGTTGCGGCCGGGAAGAATGATCGGACTTGGTGTCAGCTGGTACGTACGTGCCTTCAAGAAGCTCACCGCGCGAAGCGACGGAGACGAAGAAGAGAAGCACAAATGAAACACACACAGCGCAGATAACTAACTTGAACATGCAACGCCAATGAGTTAAGGACGAAAGAACAAAGCAAACATAGTTCCCACTGTTCTGCGGAAATTATGTGTCACAGTCATTGTCGGCGTGACTAAATTCAAAAAGATAATGAAGGGTGAACTTGTTTCCCCCTAATGCACGGACGAGAGAAGTGCTATTAACGACACAGCAGCAGCGCTGTATACCTGTAGCACCGCTGAAGCAGCACACTTCAGGTAACCGTGAAGAGAAACGCAATAATGCTCCTTTTCAGGTCTACAATTACGGCAATGACAAGGCAGGCACACGAGTTGCCATATCCTAGTGTCCAGCAAACTGCACAGGGCGCCAGCATTACTGGATGAAAAAGGTATTAGCCACTCGGGATAACAAAATAATTGCTGGTGTATAAGGAGTGAAAAGCCTTGTCTGCCCAGAAAGTTCAGAAAAGAAAAACTTCTTTGGATCAGCTTTGAATAACAGTGCTGAGACGCAACGAAACATATATAGTTTTCGCTTTTTTTTTTTTTTTTTGAGGCATTTCTTTTTATGGTCTCGGGTGAATAATTTCAGAAATCGCGCGTCAACTGCTCGGTTTTCACTGGACAGCCTGCAGTCACACAACGTTATAAACAAACAAACAAACAAACAAACAAACAAACAAACAAACAAACAAAACGCGTCGCGCGACATGACCAGCCTTGCCACGTGCATTTTCTTTGTTTTCGGCGATAAGTGAAATGGGCGCAAGCGCGCAAGGAACGGCGGCAGAGAGGAAACAACGCGGATATCTTTCCCGCCCTCACTCGCTTCGAGACCAGAATCCGCATTCCCTTCAAACACTCGACACCCGAGGCCTCGCATGAGGAAATTGCAGAAAGAAACGACAGGCAATTAACCACTAGACTAGGACGGGAGGGCGAGGTAATTAGAAGCCCGTCTCATTAGTTCCGTTCTCAACTGACTCATAAAGGAAGATCCAAACAGTGTGCGTCACCTCTGACGAGAGAACAGAGAGAAGAAAAAAAAGGAAAAAAAAAAAGGGGGGGGGGGGGGCTGCGGTAAAGAAAGGAAACAAAAAAGAAAAGAAAGAAGGCGACCTCGCGTGCACGACAAAAAAAGCAGGCAGCCGCCGTCGCCAAGATCCTTCTCCGGAAAATAAAGCAGGCAATAATTACCAAATGGCACCACTATTGCTTTTCCCTCCCCCAACAAGCGACCGCAGGTTTCTGCATGCACACGAACGCGGCGCCAAAGGGACGCACAAAGGCGCCGCATTTAGCCCTTTCGACTCCATGTCGCTACACTTTTTTTTTTTTCTTTGTTTAGATCATTCTGATGGGTAGGCAATTAAAAGAGCGTGCACATATGAAGGTGAAACGAAACGCGGGCGATAATTGTCCGGGAAGAGAGCAACGAGAGCATATCATTAGTAGTCTCGCGCTATACGGATCCAAAACGCGCAAAAGAACACACGCACCCACGACTACTCACCGCCGCCAGCTTCAAGTGTCTGCCCGATGGCGCAGCAAGGGGCACTTAGAGAGGAGTCCAGGGGACATACGTAAGCTACGCGCAGTCAGCCCTGTACGAGGAAGAAATGAATTCTTGCTGTCCACTTTCAAAACAACGCAGTGCCGCTGAAGTGGAGTGCGACTGCCATAAGTAACATCCTTTCCAGAACAACACAGATGAGTTATACGAATAGTTCGCAGTAAAGGAGTAGCCTCGCGAAGAAATAAGCTCGGCACGGGAAGGCTAACAGGAAGACCTTTCATTACCAATGGTTTCTCGCTTACCACGCGGTTTTGGTTACTGTCAAGCGTGCAGAAGACAAATGCACATGCGTATTGTAGACGCCTCCGCAGAAAAAGCAAAGCCAAGTATTGCGATGTCGCAACACGCGATAGCAGACGATTTCAACGAGGGCTGGCAGGCTGCGTCAAAGTGCAAATAGAACGCGACTCATCGATTTCTTTCCTCATCAGCTTCGCGTACTGTTGCTTGACGATTCGAGCGACTGCTGCGAAAGCCGCCGCTAGGCACATCTGAAATTTCCAATCTAATAGTATACGAACGAATAAACACGTTCAAAGCACGCTGATTTCATCTACCGATTCGGTCCACTACACATCTTACAGAAGACGGCGAAGCAGTAGGTATCCACCGCGAGCTTTTATGACCTTGAAATCTTAACATCTGCAACAACGTATAGGTTCGTTAGACTCACAGTGGTAAGTCTAGCAGACTTAGACTAATTCTGTTGTCCAATGTAACGGCAACAACATGCACAAAATGAGGACTCGTGGCGGAAGCCGAGTGACGGCAAGCACGCGTAAGCCGTAGCTCGTGTGTGAAAATAGAAACGAAATGTGCATAGTGTGCGCTTGAGGATGTATTGATGTGATAAGCTTGCAGAAGCGCGTTACAAATAGGACATAGGCAAGAAAAGAGGTACAACAAACACGGCGCTGTACTTCGCACTGGCGTTTATTTTCCTTTGTTTATTTTCTTTCTTTTCCTATGTCCCGTTTGTAACTCGCTTTTGCAAGTTCACTATGAATCACCAACTCGCCAAGTTTATGCCCTGTATTGATTTAAACATTGTATATCTGATAATGACAATCACGCCTGTTTACTGTACACACTTCCATTTTTTATCTGCATAATCGTCTTGTAATTAAGATTTGTGCCTTACTAAGATTGTATTAAATAATTACAAAACCGCCTTTGTACATTCCTTTGATAGCAGACTGCTGCTGTCATTAAAAACTTTCAGGCACACTCAAGCTGTTTGTAGCAGCTTTTCGCCTGCGTGATCCCCAACAATTTCATTGGAAATAAACAAAATCTGAATCTGAAATCGTTAGGGGAGAATGAAGAAAAAGAGAAAAGAACATACATTCTGACAGAACTAATTGACAAAGCCTTTCTGTTTGGTCACTATAGCAGACAACGTCTTACGAAAATCTCTGCCATTTTGTCAAATGCATTCTGTCTAAAGAGGTTCTGCTTTCGAACTCCGTTGAGCGGGCCGGACGACGTGCACGCCACAAGATGGATAAAACGGATATTGCATGCTACAGTTGCACTGTGCACACGCATCGCTCCGACCACGCCCGTTCAGCGTTTGTCACAAGGTATGTAAAGAGCTCATCCTGCCCTTCTTTCTCCCTTCTAACCGCAAACTGCAGTTATGTTTCCGGCAGAAAATGAGAACGTAATAGGTGTTGTTCTTCTTTCACGGCGTGGCTTTTGTCTGCGCGCAAAACAGCGGTGCAGCGTGTATACCCACAGAAACGACCGCTCCTTCATTGAAGATCAATGAGTCTACTCTCGTGGGACCTACGAGATGGCGCTAAAGCGGGGGAAGAACAAGAACCCGCTATCCAAACAAGCAGTAAGCATAACGACCACGGCGAAGGGCGCGGCAACAAGAAAAGGAGCGAGAACGCTCGAGCTGAAGCCGAGGCGGAAGTGACGGAGTCGGCGACAGCCAAAGAAGAAAATTAAGCCAAGTTGACCATTACGGGGGGCCGGAAAGCGGCCGAAAAGGAAGAAGGAGCCCCCTAATGGCACGATGAAAAGCTACGTATGTTTGGTCCGAATCTCTGTGCGCGGCTGAGTTTGCCCTCTTCCCCTACACTTCCCTAGTTTCATCACGCTTCCACGGGCCGCCCGTGTATGTCTAGTTTCCATTTTCACCATTTGGCGGCGCCCCTCGCCGAGCTCGGCGGCGCCAGCGAGGCCCGTTAGTGCGTGCGTGTGTGAGTGTGGGCCGACCGCGATGATCAATCACGCTAAAGAAGAGAAGCAGGTCCTGAGAGCGGGGAAGCGTCGGGTCCAAGCCGGAAGCGATGGACGCCGGTCATCGGTTCGGGCCCGGCTTGGCCCGCTCGGACACCGCAAACAAACGCGCCCCACACGGAGAGGGGCTCAGAGGCCCCGGCGACCGCCCTGATTGCTTAAGCGCAGAGCTAGCGGCACACACAAAGAGCTCCCGCAACCACAGCCCAGACCTCGTCACCGGCAACCGTCGCGATAACGCCCCGCCGGACGCTGAGATAGCGACGCTGCCCGCAGAATGTGCACAAAGGGCGCACAACAAAAGCACCTTACCAAGCACACCTGTAACGATAAAAGCCGTCTTAAAGCTCTCGCTAACTCTTTGCCTTTTGGAGCTGCTGACGCATTAACTGAAGAAATCACACCACCGGAAAGCGCGACGCATCCCAGCCACCTACGTCCTCCAATATCGGTCCCTGCGCATGATTCGGACATGCATCACCTATGGGCTAAACGTCTCTGGAGCTCATGAATCGCAAATAGTCGTCACATGAACACCGCGTCACAGGTCTCAACCGAGTCCCGCGAAGAAGCCTCACATACAGCGCATTCAATAAATCCGCAACTGGCAGCAAAACCTCTTTGCTTGTTAATGATCGAAATTAGGGGGTGCATTGAAATCAGTCGAACGCTTCAGCCGGTGTTAACGACGCGTAATTTCTGCAACTGCTTAGCCACACAACTGGTCCAATTAAAGCAAACGTGCACGCATTTAATTGCAGGTGACAGAGCCGACGCAACAGGGCAGGTATGCGAAGAAAAGAAGCACTTAATTTCAACTCGCAAGAACATGGCCAGGCCGCGCCAAAAGGAGCGCGGTTGCCGCAGAACGAAAAAGCTGAAGCAATCAGTGGCACATATATTTAGGACGCCGTAAACTAGGCGGCTTGCGACACATTCTTCCTTTGTGGGGGCGTCCCAGCGGGCCTGTTTAAATACACGTGCGCGCGGCATGCAGGCACATGCAAATAAAACTGGGCCGCCCCTCGGCGGGCCGCAGACGATACGCGACGCCCCCGGCGTGCCGCTTCCTTGTAAAAGCTAGACAGCGGCGCTACTTTATTTCGCTCCTCCGCGCATGCCTTACGACTCGCCGAAGAATGGGCCCCGCAGGTGTACGGGCATCAAAGCGCCCCGCGCCGTGGCGGCGGAATCCGGCAAGGGGCGCGACGCTGCGTCGGCCACGACACAGCAATTAGACGCCGATTACAAACGGAATTAATGAGCCCGAATTTATGCCACCTAGCCTTTTCTTTGCGTGCAGCGGTCCGTTTCCGCGCGGCCCGAAACCACGGACGTCGCGGAAGCGAAGCGAGGGCGGCACAAAAGCCACCGTCGACTCGTCACCGCGAAGCGAATGGCCATGCCCGTGAAGGTCATGCGTTCGCCGCTAATTACCATTAATGCATTTCCTGTGGGCGCGCTCGCCCGGCTCTCCCACGCGTTGCACGCCAGAAAGCGACATCCCGTTTCCTTTCCCAAAGCCTCCGGGCCAGGTCGCGCCGCTTCCCGCACGGGCTCGAACACCGGCGCTCAAGTGTGTGCACGATCAAGTGTCAACTCGTACATAGCGTTGCTGGAACCATCGTGTGCGGAACGGCAAGCTTCCGCTCTATATTGAGCGAAGTGCCAAGGGTCACGAATTAAGGCAAAATTACCTATACTTGCCAGAATATTTGCTATGCTGCCAAGATAATTTTTCATTCGCTTTTGTTAACTCGAACAAGTAGGAGTGAGAACATCCGAAAGAGAATGCGGAAACAGCAGTGCAACGCGTTCTCGCAGTAATAATTGGTACTGCACTGGCTGCACTACTGAATAAGTCTTTGGCCGCCCACGGGCACACCTACCAATTAAGTTTGCTCTGCAGCGTTCGTGTTCGTGATGTTTAAGATTCGTGAAATGTTTCCATCCTTTCTAATCAATAATCAAGACGTGCCGATTTTCACATCATCTACTAAGCGGATGAAGTCGAAGAGCACTTTAGAATGGTAATGTTATTAAGGCTACCTTAAAGGGCTAACTCGATTAGCGTCGCGGTCAGCTTTAGTGGTTAACCACACGCCTTCACACCTCTTGTTATCTTTCTTAAACTAGGCAACGCATTCCATGTCCTCAAGCAAACATGACTTCACGTTAGAGGCGTAAAATCGAATGACAGAACTACAACTTAATTAGGATAGACTAATTACTGCACTTAGCGAATCATCTTTATCAGGTGAACCGGTTAAGCCACGGAAGGTTAGTGCTAAATCTTGTATTACGAAGGACTCGCCCTCACATTTCAAACGACTGCCACTCGTGGTTGAAATAAACAACTTGCAACGCACTTGACACGTTTAGCATGCTGACATGCAGGCTAACAATATGAACTAATGTCAGAGAATAAATAGAGGGAAAGACGCGTATAAGAATTAAAAACAAAGTTTTTGCACACACTGCAGGCAGCAGGCGTCAAGTGTCTTAAACTGCCATACTAATGTACATGTCCTCAAAAAGCGGATCAAGCAGATGTCGGTGTGGACCAATGGGCCCCACAATCCTTTGTTTCGGCAATATGCAGCAGACTAAACTACATTTCCGATATAGCAATAATGCAACGGTTTTATAATGCTACGCACATTTAGGAGCTATTCGAGGTGATCACTACCAGTTACACCAAAATAAGGCAGCTCAACACTGCATAAAACTGAGCAAGATACATTACGGTCTGCATTCGGAAAGCAGTTCATATACGCTAGAATGATGGTTTGTAAAAAAAGGTGCTGGCCAATCGTTATAGTGAAAGTAATAGCAAAGACGGTCTGCCGGTGAGAAACAGTTCTTATACTGACGAAAGGTTCTGCGAATTCAGCCTCAGCTTAGCTCGCCTTTCAGTGTCTGTGAAGGACATTAAAATTTGCCCGCAGATATAGAAGATAAAAAAATAAAGGAAACTATGACGACATCGCTTTAACTTTTTTGATGGCACGCTGCCACGGTTAAGGTACGCGAGCTAACGACGCAACCTCGCCAGAGCGTCAACACTTCGTCAGCAACTGTGGCGGAAGGCCGTAGTGATGCTCGGCATGCAGCTGTTTGAGCAGCACTGATTCCCGCAGCGAATTTCGCAGTGAAATCTCGTTACATGGAGAACAACGCTAAGGTGCTAGACTTTCATCATTATTATCGTTATTATTTCGATTTTTTTTTTTTTGTGCTGGAATGTGTCGTGTTATACACAATAGAATAGGCACTAAATCGATGCACACTTACGACGGAAGCAATGTCGCAGTCTATAGAAAATTAGTCTTTCTCTCTCTCTATTTCGCGATGTAAATGGTTGGGAACATCAGAAAAGGGGGTCGTTCTATCATACCTACGCCCCTTCGTCGTGACCCGCTTAAACGTCCGCAATGGCAGATTTCGCAAGCAACGGATTTCGCAAGCAAGGGCAAATATCACATCTTAACTCAGCATTATTGGGCAAAAATAAAACATGGTACCTTCAAAACAAACGCCGCCACTCGCAAATTAGGAGTTCCGCTTGCAAGTATTACAGTCACGGCACGAGGGCATGAATTTGAAAGTTTACCTTCCCGATTGCCCTGTTACTATATCCATATAGCTACAACTTCGATGGTATACAGCAGCACGCCCGCTACAAGATCTCGTCTGTGATCCTTATCTTGATAAAAAGGAACACGAATCCACCAGAAGCCGTGTTTACAAAGTGAATTTGTGTCGCGCGTACATAAATAAAAACCGTTCTACTATGTGTATATGTTTAAACGTAAGCACATCGGTCATTATAATCAGCATCATTATTAGACAAGAAACGAAGGTCAAGGAGCACTCAAAAATGTACATTAAGAGGAGAGAAGCGGGCGACCATGTTTGATGAGCCATGTCCACGTGGTCCAACACAAAGTTCACGAAAGCCAACGACTCGGAGCTGCGTCAATTTCCGCACATTTTCATTCATTCCGTCACTACTCAATTTTCATATGTAGAGCGTTTCACGCGTAGAAGAAGAGGCAAAGACGCTGAGTGGGAATTCAATTTCTGCATAACGATTGCTTATCACAGTTTCTCGAGTATGAGTGCACATCACCGACGCTTAGGAATGGCGCGACGTATTCATTGTTCGTTCAGCCCATTCGTCGGCCCTTGCGTCGATCTTCGTTCGTGGCAGGGCAGCGACTCCCATTGGGGTTCCGGAATCCATGCCCTCGCTCTCCCGCTGAGCAATGGGACGCGAGAGCGGCGGCAACTAATTGCTGCGTGTGCGATCTGCGTGAGCGCAAAGACATCGCTGAAGGGCGAGACGCGGGCCCATAAGGCACGTCTTGCACGGCGTACATAAAACATCCCTCTAACAGGAGAGTGGCCCCGGGCGGAGGGTGCGCGGAGACAAGCGTACAATCCTCTTCGATTTGGTTTTCATCCCTTGCGGAGGCGCGGTCCCGCTCCGCAGCACCAGCGCCACAAACAGCTGGCATAAATAAAACGCAGCGAACCTGGCTCGGTCAAGGTGTGAATCAGCGTAAGCTGCTGCGCCCATGACAGATGAATGTGGGCTCCAGCGGCGGGACACGGGCCGGACGCCGCTGCCCCAGCGAGCGAAAACGAATGGCTGTGCCACCAACGGCGAACCGCATCCGGCACCACGTTGCGCCCCGCGCAGCCCACTGCACTCTCGCGTGGAAATTAATTACGCCTGAAAAACGAGCGCCAACAAGGCACACGGCGAAGAGAGAGCAGCAGGAAAGAAGGTTACAATCTTACGTGCGCGCTCGGGACGGCTCGTTGGCCCCTTCTCGCGAAGACCCACGCCAGCGAGACGGCCCTGGATTCGGGATTCAGCGCCAGATTTGATGTACGGCTGAGCGCCAGCTCGAGACGCCTCCCTTGGAGGTCGGCTACTCCAGGGCGAAAGATCTATCTCCGAACCGATTCTGACGCGACGCCTCCCACATCGCCCGACGGCGGGCCTTCGCGAAAGCCCCGCGCGCGCCGCAATTAATGCCTGGCGGCAGCAGCATAGCGCACAGGCAGCCGCCACAAACGGCGATATAAAGAACGAGCAACCCCATCTTATCTGTATTTTTTTTTTCAACGCGCCAACTACGCCGCTGCTGGGAGTCGCTTAAGAATACCCAAGTTCGAAGACACCACCAATGAAGCATTTGCAACGACGCCACCGATAACGCGGCACGGGCCTCAGCACGCCACAACTGCCTTCACATGGCGAATGTATGCAGCAGAGTACAGCAATGAAGAGCGCTCTCCAATCAGATGGAATAAGGGCATATCTGATGTTCAAGTCACCATGATGTCGCAAACAGTGCGAAAAAGGCACAAATATATATATATATATTTTTTTTCATCACAAGAGCAAACATTCTTGCGCGAACTAATGCCGTACATATAGCCCAATCACTGTCTGCGCGTTTCTTTTCCGACTTCTTACCACCTCGCCAACCCCAGCATTCTATGGAAAACAAAAACTGCGGCCGCGGACAGTTCTACAAGAGGTGTCCCTGGCGCGGAACTGAGCAGTTCCAAATACAGCGCGTGGCGGATTATAAGCGCAAGAAGCTACACCCAAGACTAACCCCCGTATTCTATGGCAGGTTCCTCCACTCAACCTCGACTCAAGAAAATAGATGAGAGCGCCACCCCTCGACAGAAGTGGTCACCGCGCTTCATGATCATTTACGGCAAGTGTTGACAATTGTGGTGTCTTCATCAGTCGAGGGGCGGCGCTGTGCTCAACTCGGTGGAGGAATAGTTTCGAGTCGAGAATCGTTTAAGAATACGGGGGTAGAGCTGGGCACATTTCCTGTAGCAGAACTCCGAAGTCTAGTAAAAAGTGATACTACAGGTACCTTGTCGCTGCGAAAAGCATGTAGATGGAGGCCAAAAATGTCATACAGCGAGGGGCTATAAATATGTGCGTCGACAACCGCGAATGTCCAGTTGTTTGTCTGAATTGCTGATAATGAGAATGCCGGGCACACTAAACACCTATGCGAGCACGGGGCCAAGTAAGACGCTGGAGGCGTAACAGCGCGAAAGAACAGGGAATGCAAGCCGATAGAGTACCGCGCTGACTTTCATGACCCTGAAGTGCAGAAAACGAAAAACCAAGACTGGCGAAGAGAGAAAAAGAGGGAAAAGGAAAAGAGAGAGTGACAGAATTCGCAGCGTATGCTTGCTGCAAAGCAGAAAAGAAAAAAAAAAAAAAAAAAAAAAAAACGAGTTTCTGGAAAGAGCTCCGAAAAGTGGTGACAAGAAGTAAAGGAGAAAAGAGTGATGGAAACAAAAAGAAAAGAGAGAGAGAAAGAGTAACCGCGGTGGCAACAAATGTCGAGAGGCCCAAGCGTGACGAACAGTCATGTGAGCAAGACGGGATGCGGGGGAGGGCCCACAAATGGCCGGGGAGAGGAGACGGTCGGCAACTGAGCCCAGACGACACATGGGGCCAGCGACGGCGCCGTCGAAGCGACGGTCCCGGGACGGAGGGAGGTGTCGGGGTCGCTAATGGCAGGACGACCGGAACCGCAGCGGGGGCATTTCCCCTCGCGTTCTCGGGGCTCCGGGCCACGAGGCTCCCCCACGCCTCGCTTTCTTCGCCCACACTCCGAAGAGGCCACGGCGAAGAACTCGGGGCCTCGCAGGCCAGCGTCATAAATCTCGGCGCCCACAGGAGCCCTGCCGAAGGGAACCGCGGGCATGGGGCGCGAGACCAGAAATTTATTATTAGTCCCAGCGCGAAAACCTCCAATTCCATTTTGCGAGACGTGCATATCCGTGGCGGAGCCTCGACTCACTCGGCACCGATCGCGCGTTCCGAGGAAGTCACTCGCACAGTAACACCCACACAATCACTCACGTGGAGCCATCGATCCGCAGAGTCGCTGCGTAGGTTCAGACAAACGGGAAAGCCGCGGAACTTGGTGAGCGGTTAGTCCATGTTCAGTGGCATTACAATAAACGTGATCGTTTATTCAGCGGTAAGAGACAGCGCGGCGGTGCGGATACGACGATAACGAATATGTTTAGGCGTGTTGTACACAAAACAAATATCACACTGGCATTCTGTCTGAACCCACGGAACCTTCTTGCTGACTCACATGCGCCCAGCGGAGACATTGTGCGACCGCTAGACGTTTTCCCCTCTCTCTGCAGTGCAGAGTTGCGGAGTGGCAACTCCGGAGTTGGAATGATTCCGGAATCATTGCACATTTTCAAACGCCCGGGATGGAATGGGAATAGATTGATGGCGCCAGTCTGGCAGATGTAATGGGAATGGAATGTGAGCCCGAGATTTCGGAATGGATTTGGAATGGAATGGGCACATAGTACCGGAGCACTACATTTTGATTTTAAGCGAGACTACAGAACCGGTAAATTTGCCATTTAGACTCAACTTGGTCAGTGTATTCCATCGCTCAATTGTTTATTCAATACAGCTATTGCAGTGCAGTGTCTACCTATAGATGACTACTTCTGGCATGGTATTTATAAACACGGTGTTCTACAGTTTTAATGATCCGAAAATGTTCTTCGTTATACTAGTGAAGTGCATTTGAGACAAACATTTAGTTAGAGTTAAGTCCTTAATCTTTTTGTTAAATAGTTAAGCTTGTGAACTCCTTAGTTTTTTAGTCAACCCTTGAATATTTTGTTAAGAAGTTAAGTTTCTAAGAAATGTTCGAATTAGTAGGAGTATGCGACAAAGGGATGCCGTCCAAAAAAAAAAAGAAGGCCACGTCGCTAACGGTCGCACCCTGCGCGAGTCGACGGTCATTTGGAAAGCGCGCCATGATTTTATCGCCCACTATCGAGTATCCAGGAGACGCGATAACCGGCGGTAAATGAGGTGTGCTGGAAAATGGCGCCCGTTAATGTGTTAGTCCATGTGAAACAAGGAAAGGCAGCAAGCTTCAGCGATTCCGTCGGCTCTGAACTTATTTACTGTCACAGCAGCATTCTTCTTGAAGAGACTTCCATCCTGATTTTGCTTGCCTGCTTTTTCTTTTTTTCTCAAAACATTGCGCTCACCCAATACACGGGACACGGTGTAAGATGATCTTGTACTTTGCTTTACTCGAATGTTCAATAACGAGAGAGGTTACAGGCACCAACGCACCGAAGAAGAGGCCACAAAGCGCGTGTTTGTCCTTGTGCGCAAAAACAGTACGTAACATCATTTGTTACGTTGTTAAGACTTACGGGTCACCAAGTCTAAAGAGAGTATAGCGGCAAAAAAAAAAAAAAAATGACACTTTGCGCACAGTACTCGAAAATTGACCGTACCCGAGTTCCCGAATCGCGAAAGCAGGTTAACGCCGCGATTAAGTTGAAAAAGACACCTCCTCGATAACGTGAACGCGGCCGTGTTGAAGGTGGGACTCGAGAACTCAGCTGGACCACAACGACGAGATGCAGACACGATGACGAGGTCTAGAATCGTCCTATCTACGTCTGGTCCTGTGGTTCGTCTCTGTTCTTGGATGCTACCTTTGAAAGTATGCGCCATCCAGTTGTATATTCTGTGCGCATTTAGCTTCGCGTGAAAGAGCAAGAAGATGGGAGGAAAGGTTGGCTCAGTGTAAGTCCAAATGTCGGACAACAGCCGTCTTAAAGATGTTACGTGCCTAGTTATTCGCCGCGAAAGCAACCCAATACATACACACTCTTATCGCGAGATATCTCAGGTTTAGGCGAAAAAGACGATTGTAAACTCTTTGTCAAAAGTAAATGGGCTACATTACCTGCAACTGCCAGGATGACTATACGGGCTGTTTAAATGATTAAAGGAACTTATTTGGTGTGTCATTATAGTTTCAACGCCGTCGGGAATAAAAATAACTTCTGTACTCCCCTATCCAGTTGTCTCGATTGTCAGGAGCGCCACGGGAACCGCAGCACACAATCGAACAACATGTTATACGGTGAAGGCCCGGGATAATAGCTAGTGCATTTTTTTTTTCAAATGGCTGTACATATGTTGTGCGGCATAAATAACAATTTAAATGCGTGTCCTACCACGTCACATGTATTAAAACGTGAAAAAATCACGGAGATTACAATACGACAGTGAAAAAGAAACAGTACCGATGCTAACAAACGTAGAACACGATCGCTCTTCATCCCATGTCACACTAGGACACGTTTGTTCCTGGCGGCATGCCCATTTTTGACGCCGGGAAAGCAGTCATAGTGGATGGCTGTGAACTAATTTTGGCGTCTGCATTCTACGATATCAGTAATGCCGACGTCCACAAGGTTATAATCGATTGAGCTCGCACATTTAAAAGTACTGCTTCAATTTTTTTTTCTCCATGATGACAAGATTTCGATTGCGCCTCAAAAGCAGGGAGCCTTCAAAATCGGCAAAAGGTCCATTTAAGAAACATTGCGACTGCAAGCGACACTCAATGCCGAAATCTGCAATTTGTAAAAAGTATTGCTGCTTGGAACCAATCATTCGGAAAGCGAGAGACGCCTACGCGGTCTGACAGCGTGCAAGTCGCGGTATATCACAACCACGGAACCAGTGGACCACTTCAGAATTTTTGCGAAGTTTTTCTGTTCAGAACAAACAAACAAAATTGCGGTGCCGGAGTTCGCGTTGGAAACACAAAATTCGGATTTATAGCTTGCTCTACCGATCATATATACATATCAAATTTTTTCAGGCCCTATCTTGAGAAGTCCAGTTATTGCGATCGCTTGTACATACCAAACGAATCGCGCATGAGGGCCATGGTAAATTATGTGTGGTCTCGACTGCTGCAACTACTAAGGAAACGGGATAGATTTGGACAATCCCTAGTTCCAATGAGTGCTTCAAAACTTAGCACCCTGAAGGCACTGGCATCTGCTGCCGTGCTGGGAAAACGACAGCATTTACGCGCCTCCTCGAAGTCTCTGGAGCTCCATGGTAATGCGAATGATTGAACTACTACAAGACAAAGTATTCTGTACAACCTGAGCACACGTTTGCTTTTTGTGGCACCCTGCCCTCTTAAAGGTAATGTTTCATATAAAACAAAGCTTAAATAATTATTCGGTGCGGATTTGTCGAGTTTAGACGCACACAAAGGGCAGATATGTGCGTCACTGAATCGTCCACGAAAAACCACGAGGCTGAATCCCGCTATGCGGATGACTGCGTAAAAGAATAATTCTTAAGCAATGCGAAATAGCATTCGCCTTTGGCTGGAATACACTTGGCCGAAAATACCCATGTAAGAGAAGACAAGTGTATGTTTGCAACTGTCAAGTTATCGCGCGTGGAGTGACCGAAGACGCAATCTTCGTGCGTATTTAAATAAACTAAAGAAAGTCGCGTCTACAACGCGTGCAGGGGGAGCTGCGTGCCTATCGCACTGACAGAGAAATTACGCTCAGATATCGGCACGAACGGCAGTAAAATGTCGGCGATAGCCAAAGCGAAGGCAGACAGAGAGCAAACCTCGTCCCCGACTTCGGCCCGCCGTCGCAGTGTGAAACCGGTTCCATGGACGGATTCGAGTGCGTTCGTGGCTGTTTGACAGCAGGGCTTGTCTCGGCTTGAAAGGCTTAGAACGTTTGCTCAATCCCGGCGCCGAGGCAGAATGGACACGTCATGGTCTGGCCACGAACGCCTCGGAGCATTAAAAACGCCCATGACGCTACCGCACATCTCTAACCTTTTCGCCAAGTCATTAGCCGCGGAACAAAAGGGAAATAAATAAATAATAAAGAAGATAGATAGAACGTGGGCGCTTGGAGATAGGGCTCAGCTCCAAATTGTCCAATCAGCCATTTCATTCGCGCTCCGGCGCCGTTTCCCCCACTCAAACGTCCCTGTCATTAGCAAGTAAGCCACGTGTTCATACGTGCGCTCGTAAAATACGGCGCCTCGCCTCTCACTGTTGGCAGTCGGTTGTTAAGAGAAGAGGGGGCTCAAAGGAACGAAAGCTTCAAAAGCAACCGCGTCGAAGCTAGTCGTGTCAGAGAATTTCGCCGAAAAAAAAAAAAAAAAAAAAAAGAAAGACACTCGACACGATATTGATACAGGGGGGACCGAGAAGTCGAATGGTCGCCGGTTCCTGAAGCAGCAACCGTAGCTGCCATAATTATGAATCCCCAATACGCAGGGCGCCAATTAATCCGTCCACGAACACAGCCCTTCTTTCCCGCTATCGGCTATTCCACGTACTTTCTTGGGATCCATCATTTGGAATGTTAATCGCCTCCGCGCTGTCTCTGCTGGAACAAAAGAGAGGGAAACAGAGATGGGCCGAAAAAAGAAAAGAGGAAGGAAGGCTCTGTTCGCCAAAGCGCTTCTCCCGGCCACGCCGCTCTCTCCCTCCACCCGACCTTGCTCTACGCACACTCCTCACTTTCGCGCCACCGTCTTTCTCGCCCCGGTGCATTTACGCGGCAGCATGGCTGGGCGTGCTCTGATACTTCGTAAACAGCCCTTCGCTAGAGTCTGCACGCAGCGCTGTTGACAGTCGGCCGTATCGTCACTGATGACAGCACTGACGGTTTCTCTCGAGTGGCGCAAAGCGCTGCGCCTTCAAGATATAAGCCGCCGTGGTCGCGTTCTGGGGGCACGGAAAGCCATATCGAGGAATTTCGCACTTACCCGACGCGGCAGCCCAGTGGCTACGGCGTTGCGCTGCTGAGCTCGAGGGTTGGATCCTGGCCGCTTTTCGACGGGGGCGAAATGCCAAAGTGCTCGTGCATTTTAGATTTATAGGTGCACATTTAGGAAACCCAGGTGGTCAAAATTAATAATAATAAAAAAAAAACTACGGTGTGACTCATAACCAGATTGTAGCTTTGGGAAATAAACGCTCTTCACTTATTGTAACTAAATGTTAATTTCGCACTGTCGGTAATGCGCAGTGTTAACCGCGCCGGACGCGAGCGCTATTGCAATCATTGGTTACGCGAAAACCGAACAGCTATACTATACGGCACGGCCTGCCCAAAGGGGAGTTCGCGCTACAGCATATCCTGTGGAAAAGGCTGTCGTTCGCTGCGCAAACGTGCGTGGCGCAAATGACGGTTCGGGGGAACGGCCGAAGGAGTCGCGCTGACGACTGTCGCGGCATGCGCGAGAGCAGGAAAAGAAGAAAGCTGGAACGGACGTCCAGGCCGGCAGTAATTTAAAGCGGCAGAGGCCGCATTCGCAGAAACAGGGCCCACCCAGACGCAGCAGCGCAAGCCAGCCGTCGTCCATCGGACTCGGCGGCACGAAGGGCGAGGGGGGCGCTCGCTCCGAAAGGGAAGCGCACAGTCGCGCCCTTTCTCCGAGAGATCTCTTTTCGGAAGCCGTAAAAACAATAAAGCTCGCCGGAACCAAAAGAAAGGAAACGGTAAAATACACCGCCAGCCGTAAAATACTGGCAGGTCGAGCGCGAGTTAACCTTCCACCAGAAATTTATGGTTCGGTTCATGCGCAGTAGGAGAAGTGCGGCGCTGCCTAAAGCCGGCAACCACGGCAGCTCCGCCCGGAGCGGGCGGAGGACGATGAAGTGATTTGGCGGAAGGACGCGTCCTCTGGTGACGCGCCTGATGCGAGTGGAGCACCACATGGCGCAGCGAGCGCACTGCAACAGCGATGGCTCTTGTAGTTTCCATCGACAAGACAGGAGAAATTAATGTGCAGAATTAGGCGCTGAAATTTTAAACACTGTAGAATTGTACATTTTCCTTTATTGGATGCGTGCAATAAAATAATAATAATAAATTGCTTGAAACACGATACTACTATGCTCTTACTGTCGGACAGACACATGTAATTCATTTACAGTCACTTAACTAGTCCCGTAGTTAACTGAAAATATTTCCAAAGAGTGCTTGTAACATACTTCTGACGCACAGAGTCCCAAGATGGCGTCACCAGCCCTGTAGTTCCCGGCTACATCTCGATTCAACAATAGTATATGCGCGTCAGGCTGAAAGCTTTTCTGTCATTAACGCTGCGTAGGTTCGCTGTGTTAGGAGTTATTATCAGCATTACGGTAGGAGTTACGACTCTACTTGGCGGAAACAATCGAAAAGTAGTTTTGTGATGACTACGTCTCTGTCGAAAACTAATCCCGTCTACGTCTCGGTATAGCGTAATAACATGTACAACCCTGAATAAGTCTTACTAGCGAAAGCAGATGTTATGAAAGAGCGCATACCTGAAATAACATTTCCAATAAAGCGTAACCAGCCATTTCTCATTAGCACTTGCACCACCAAGGCTCGGTTCAGGTTCCTTTTTGCCACCCGATCTTCCATCATCACTATTTAATCGGCGAGCGCAATCGAATAGCAGTGGAACCGGCGTGGGAATGTGCAAGTGAACGCTGCAGTCGATCCACGCACAACCCAGCAGACATAACAAAATAATGGGGGGCTTCGAAAACGAAAAAAAAAAAAAAAAAAACTGCCTTCCTCCGACAGCATCCATGTCAGTGCAGAACCATGAGTCACTGCCGAACGTTGCTGGTCATGCGTAATGCCTGGCAAAAAAAAAAAAAAAAAAAAAAACGAAAATCATAGCTGCGTTAGTCGCACAAACCGGATGACACTGATTAACCACCAATAAATGTGAAGCTAAAGCTGTTTAGCGCTCTCGACGGATGTTTAGGAATAGACGTGACCCCCCCCCCCCCTCCCCCATCAACCAAACATTCTTTTATTTCTTTCAATGAATGGACCGCGACATCTGTGCCCTAAGTCCGATGAAAAACCTTACATCTGGCCACGACGTCATTCAGCATCCGCCTCTTCCCCATCTAAAGACTCGCCAATCCGTATTCACCCAGGACTCTTTTGTACCAGTAGTGAATTAAAGCAGCTCTAACTCCAAGCGTCTAAAACACGACAGATATTCTTTACTTTTTGTCTGAAGCAACCCATGCGCCCACTTCGTTGCAGACAGTGGACAATTCGCAAAATTGTGTTAGCCTGCCACTGTAACCAAATATTCTACCCTGAAGGTTATATTTTTACGTCGAGCTCACAGAAGCCGCGGTTTGGGGGGAAAGCGCGCATTGAAAGCTTCTGGTCAGTCGCATAGCTATAATCGCTTCGCAGTACTGTTCTGGAAATTTGATTCAATTTCTGCGCCTGACCCGTCTTTTAGAACGTTGTGACCACTCTGTTCCTCTATGGAGTGGCATCATTTCAGCCCAACCCACCCCTATCCTGCGTAGTCTTCACAACAGCCAAGTTACTCAAATCGTGAGAAACGTGGAAGACAGATGGCATTAATGCTGAGACAGACGCACTAGAAACGAGGACAGTAGGTAAGAAAGGACGCAGCGCCTAGTGCTCTCGTTTATATCGCGCGCCTGTCTCAAAATGGATCAGATCCAACTTGCACAGCTCACGGTTCTGCAGATGTCATTACCTTTTCCTTCATTCGAAACATTCAGAGAGGCTGGTATTAGGACGGGCGCTTTTGCACGGAAGAAAGTTTCGCAGAACAGCGAGCTTAGAGATTTCAGATCGACCGTTCAGCACGATATGCACATGGTTTTCCATGGCAATGTGGCGGAAGCTTTACGCAAATTTGACTATAGCCAAACAAAGAAGAGATCGTACGCGAGAAATGCCATACGTGCAACTTATTAACGCGCGCACTGGGTGACGGCGCTTCTTCCGTCGTTCGCAAGGCCACAGAACATAGCTGCGACATGAATGCTCATGACGGAGGCGTTTGCCGGCACCCGACCTGTCCGTCTCGTCGGCCACGAGCTTTGCATGCAACCGGCGGGTGGCACACGCAGGCGCGGGCAGGGCAGCCGTGCTCACGAAAGCGGCCGCAGCAAGAGCGCGCACGCAAGCGACACAGGGGCGCGTTGCTCTCGCTGCGTGACCAGCCCTCGCCCGCTTTTCTGGCTATCTGCTCGGCCCCCGGTTTCTTTTGTACAAACACGCCAGCGTGACGAGAGGCTCACGCGGCTGGCACAGGAAGAGAGGGGGGGCACAAACTACGGAGGGATTCCAGTCATCTACCATCTCATCTACGTCTGTCCGTCACTAAGTAGACGTTATTAGCGTACGAAGAAAGGACGAAATAACAGGAAAGTCGGCAGTGAACAGTGAAAAGAAAGCGGGCTGCTGCTCGTGAAGAGGGGCGCCTCCAAACGACGCCACGAGACGACTGGAAAATGAGCGAGGGCTTTGTAATTATAAACGCTCTCAGTCATTTTCTGTCGGCCTCCTCGCGGGCGCCGCATGCAGGAGAGGGCTCGGCGACGGCCAGACAGAAAGCGTGCAAAGTCCGCCGCACTCACGAAGGCGAGTACTGTAATTATATCTACGAAAAAACGCAAGCCGTATTATAACCAATTTGAGGCGCCAAATAGCAGAGGTACCGGCGCAAAAGAACAACGAAGGCAGCGGCGGAAGGAAAAGAAAGAAAGCAAAGGTTTTCGCATCCCGCGAACGGGCACGACTCGCCGTCCAGCCTTCTCGCCCTCCTGGCGACGGACGGACGGATGGACGGGAGCACGCACCACAAAAACACTCGCTCCCGATGCGCCAAATAATAACGCCGACGGGAGAGGGTGCGCGGAGAAAAAAAAAAAATACGCCAACAAAGGCGCTCCGAGGAAAAGGAGCAAATAAATTAAGCGCCGCTGATGATGATGAGAAGACGGCGAGGGCCGCCCGAGACTATCCCGGATACACTACAGGATCGTTTTGACGGGACTCGTCACTGTCATTAAAGTGCGCCAGAGAAAAGGAGGAGGCGCGGGACGGGTGGCGAGGAAAGCGAACGCCACGTGAGCCTCGTAGAAACAAGTAATTAAACCGCGAGAGCCTTGAGACACCGCGGCGTAACACGTCGACACGAACGCTGCGAGTGCGACCCTGGGGAGCCGCCGCGCGGGAAACACGCCGGATCCGGCCGCGCAAACGGTGGCTTCTGGATTTCGCCCGAGCGATGACGCGAGCGAATCTGCGCACACCCCGGGCCGCCGTCTCTGTAGCAGCTGCGTCTTTTGAGGGCCATTAAACTGCTCGACATTCGGCGACGTCATCTCGAACGAGCTGTCAAAGCGCAGGTACCCCCCGCGCGAACGCACGCAGTTAGTGATCGAAACGATGCGCGAATCGGAACTGCGAATACCAGCGAATAGTTTCCTGCACGGCGTTAAGGACGCGTCACACGAAACCAACTTGCGAAGCACGCTTCATTTCCGTACCGAGGAGCGGTGGGGCAGGCACGCCCAAGACGCTCACCAAAATGCCGCTCGGCATCTTTTTTTCTTTCTTTCTCGTCGCTACCGGAAACGCTCGCGCTTACGCCGTCGTGCCGGTACTTTTGCGGAGAGGGTGAGCCAGAAAGAAAAGCATGCGTCAGCCAGCCATCGAAGCCGCCTCCTGAGAAAGCAAACAGAAAGGGGGGCCTCCGTTCGGCAGCGGTGAATGCATTCGCAGATCTGCGGCACCAATCGGCGTGTCCGGTGGTGCGGAAACTGGGCAGCCAGCTGGCGCCTGACGCGGCCCCCGCCGCGCTGCAGCAGAGGGCGCGCGCGGGCCAGCCTCATTTGGGCGTAATTAGAGAGGCTCGCCCTGCTCACGACCGGACGAGCAGCGCCAAAGTACAGGTGGCCCCGATTTTTCCCGGGAAACAATAAGCCTGCTGCTCGGGCGGCAGGAAGACACAGAGACCGTCCGCGACAGCGTGCACTCGGCAAAGGGAGCCGCCGCGCACGAACGCGTCAAGGCGCTCACCCCGTCAACGGGCCGCGCTCAGGCTGATGAGGGACACGTTCTGCTCCACACCTAGGCGGTACTGTGGATCGCAGTAAGTACAGCGGCTGTCAGTGATGATCATTGCGAATGACAGTATGCACCACGCGCGTCGAAAGAACACTAAGCGTTCCCCTGGTTGCCAAGGTAACAACACAGAAGCGAGAAGATTCAACGAACGCGCTGCTTAAACGTGATGAGATGAATGGGGCAGGCTTTCTCGGCCGTAGGATTCATTCCATACGACGCGCACTGCGTAGTGGAAATCCCGTAGAATCCGTGGAACTACCTATATGGTCCGCGGCTTTCCCGAGAGAGGAACGTGGCTTCTCGAGTGTCCCGACATCCTGTATAACGTAGCGTGACAGACAGTTCCCGCGGTGCGTCAAAACATCGCACCAGTCGCCGTGCGATAAAGGAGGAAGGGGTGTGATGCAACCAACACCGAGCCCAGGAGCGCGGGAACGCTGCCTGCAGTCACCACTATGCCGGCAGCCTGTGCAAACGATCGGCACGCAACTGCACACCAGGGAGAACAGGAGATGGACCCGACCGCTGGAACAGCCCGTTCCCACACGACATTCAGGTGACGCTCCGTCAACGGCGGCCCGCGGGTTTCCCCTCCTCGCGCCCCTCTCTCGATCCGCCGCGGCTAGCGCGACTAGACTTTCTCCGCGGGCAATGCGCTTACTCAAACAAGCTCGTTTATCACTCGCTTGGCGCTCAAGCGCGATCCGCCGGCCCTGCCAGCAGACTAGCAATAACAGCAACTTCTTGATACACAACGCTCTGCCGGTAGACGCGCTTAGCGAGAACGACCAGTCGCCTTGCCAACTCGCGCACTTGCTAGAGCCAGAAGAGCATATAATGCCGACAGCGCACGGGCAGCGATGATGCTGCTCTCCGCGCAAGAAAAATGAGCTTTCAGTTATACTATAAAGCACGCTGGAGCCAGAATATTCGTGCAAGGTAGTAAGTGCGATTTCGGGACCTCTTCACGGCAACCATTGCAAACGTTAAACGGGCTGCCGTAGCTGAACAAATCAATTGTGATGCACCTGCTGCATTTTGCCCGAGCGAAACATTTACCTCAGGTGCTTTTTCCGAATACGGAATGGTAAGCCATGAATATAGCATCACGTAGCCGTGCAGCCGCTATTTTGTGGGGGCCTGTGGCTTGGTCAAGCGGTCCATCTCGGCAGCTTTATCCGTTGGTCTCCAGCACCATGTATGTGTCTGATGCAAACAAACTTATTATTATAATTATTATTAGTCAGCTATCAGAAACGTTCTTGGATGTAACTATTTCGTCTACCTTCACACGCGTTGTCTCTGGATGGCACGGTGCGATCGCCTTAACCTCAACGTTCTCAAACAAGGCACGAATCCTCACACACTAATATGTCTTGCCCATCTGCGTGCATTGCGCCGGCAATAAACGGAAGCGCATACTTACAGAACAATAGACGTATCCGTTCCGAGCGATGATGAGTGTGCGATACCCAACCGTTTCAGTCAGCTGACTAATGAACGTTTCACATATTCCGAGACAGCCTTTTGTATTTTTTTTTTCCTTCTGCGTACCTTATTTCTTTCGTTCGCCTGACAATGGATATATGGGGCTGTGAACCGAGCTCCTTCACGGGCGCTGATTGGCCCAGATGGCATGCATGCAGACAAGCGTCCAGTCGGCCGGGCCGGACTGTTAATAAAAATACCAGCGCCTCGCAGCGTTCGTCAGCGCGGAAAGGGAAAAGGGTGTCAAAGACGACAAACGGCTCTGTCACAGCGGCGCAATTTGTGTGACTTCGCGGTGCGTTCTTTTCTTTCACTTTCTTATTCTCGAAGGGAGGGGGGGAGACCCACAGCTGCGCCTTTGGGCGAGCGCGTCGATGACCAACTGGTCTCCAGGACACGTTTCGTAGAACGCAGCTGCGGCCCGGGACTGACCACGGCCACCCAGTTCCGACGTGTTGGCGAAACACGACAGGCGACCACCGAGCAGAGGCCCAGAGTGCGACCACAGATACGTCATTCGTGGGAAATGAGAGGGTCAAAAGAAAACCAATCGAAATGTCGACGTAGATCAGCGTTCTGCTAAGGCCCGACAATGCTGACGTGCCGGTCATACGAGTAAGGCGCTGAGACAAGCAAACAAAAGCGAAACAAACATGCATGTGCGTTTCCAAGAGGTTTGTGAGCGTATTGGAAGCTGGACCAGCTGGTACGAGCTCATCTTGGACCCCCCCCCCCCCCCCCAAAGTTTACGTGCACTCCGGCTAACAACCAGCAGGCGATGATGAACCTCATTTTTTTCCCCCTCCAAAATCACACATCGTAGCCTCGCCACATAGCTTTTCATTTAACTCGCTTAATAGCAGCGTAGAGTTTTAGGACAAATGAACAAATATAGCCTATAGGCGCCCTGCGCTAAAGCTTTGCAGAGTAGACAGCAGCGTCAGAACACACAGCCGAGTGGTGGAAGCAAAACTGGAGGGACGCTGCATACATTCGCCGTGACACTTTCCATCGCTTATCACGGTGCAAGAGTGTCCGACTTGTGAAAACGTCGAAATTGCGCATGCGCAAGGCATAACACTCAGATGAGCGACGAAATGACCGCTATCGTTAGGAATGGCGTATCATTTTCATCACCTCTCTAGCGGCCGGTATCGGCAACGCTGGGGTGAAACACGAAAACGTCGTAGCGCCCTCTGAACAGTACAGGGTGCCCATAGTGCGTATACATTTGCGGGTTCCTGGACATTCTGTATCCGCACATCTCTGTCTTTCCAGCGTGTTTATGCTCCCAGAAGAAAACACATTCGCTACGGTGGGAAGGACACGAGCATGTTGGCCAATGCTCTGATGCCAATTGATGCGATGCTATCCTCTCACCGATGATGTATCAATGCATGCAGTGGTGCTTCACATTATGACTTCACTCTAGACTTGGGTAACTCAAAATGTGAGTGCGTCATTGTGACGTGAAGGAGCGCTGTCCTTTCGTACTTAGTCGTGTTGCACGCCCCTAAGTACGAAAATGAGCACTGAGCATATACACTATCGAAATACCATCGCGCTAAAATGAAACGCGAACAAACTTTGTTTTCGCTTCTGCTATGTGAGGCAGAGTATTCAGAGAACCACTTATATAGCTACCTTTCCAAGTGCCTGAAAAAACAAGTGCGCACCGTCTCCAGCCCTCTCTTTTCTGTGGATAACAATAATAAAAACACTGAATAAGGAATTATTGAAAACAAGCTAAAAATATTTGTTTAGTTCGCGCTTCATTTTAGTGCGTTAGCAGAACAGATGCGCCTTTCCCGAAGCGGGTCTCAGCGAACATCTGTTCACGACAAGGAAAAAGAAAGTATCGTACACTCACCTAGCATGTTGAGAAGGCTTCAAGAAACTGCACCTGCAGACAAAACCAGATATGAGCTTTGAGTTCACTGAACACACGCTTTCAACGATAAGGCAATATACACGGTCCCCCTATGCTCGAATCACAGGTCATGTCGTAAAGACCCCGACTTAGAGTATTTGATTTCAAATAAAGATCGCTCTCTATGCACATGGGAACACTCTCATATCTGGCACACTCTAAAGTTGTCAATTCTTCATCTTCCCTAGCAGAACATGGCCCATACACGGTAAATTCTTGTTGTTGTTGTTGTTGTGGCCTTGATTGCTCCTTAAACCATGGCTCTAACCGTTAAACTACGGGGAATCAACATGCTCTGATGATGATGATGATGTGCCTTGAGAATCTTGCTCGTACCCACTATGGAGAATGGGCCAAGAATCGGGTGGTTGTACACACAGTTAATGAATTCAGAAAAATGAGCTTGAAGAGGCAAAACTGCAAATAAAGAGCAGTGTGTAATTGAGAAGTGAGATCAGATGAATGGGCGATTATATTTTTAAAAGAAAAACAAAATTCATTGAACAATTTAGAATGGAAGGAATTTAGAAAATTTACAATAGGAACAATGAGGAATGCTCTTCTCGGTATCACTCCGTCGCTTTTCTTTGAATGCAGGAGCACTTCAGATAAAAGTTAATTCTCGTCAAGCATTCAGTTTATGACAATCTTTCTCCGACGTTAATTATTACTCGCTTACGCATATTAGGCGGTTGCACCTGGAGAATATGTGTTATTATTATTATTATTATTATTATTATTATTATTATTATTATTATTATTATTATTATTATTGTGCGACATTTCACAATCACGTCCAGCAAAGCAACATTCAAGACAAAAGAGACCGCCGCGACCAGCGCTTTCTTTACTCAGGAAAGAGGCGTTTCCGGTTCTTGCGGAAAATTCTCACAGACCTCTTGCATTCTGCCCACAGCCTTCGCGCTTACAACTAAAGCGCAAATGAACAGCCCCGAGCTTAGAAAGATGCCTCCAACTGTTGAGACGGACAGTCTCGCATATCAGCGTGCAAAGTTTCAAAACCATAACTACTGCGAAATTTGCTTAGAGAAACCATATATATATATATATATATATATATATATATATATATATATATATATATATATATATATTGAACCGACGCATACGTAGAGAACTTTAAAGTTTCATTCACTTGCTAGAAGGAGCGTTCTAGAAAGTGACAACAAAGCGAACATTTCATTTTAAGCGGTATTAGTAAATCATTCTTCTACAGCAGCAAAACGAAGACTTTCCCTGCGCCAGCCATTCAAACAACAGCAAATACTTCGAGCTGCATGACGTCACACGGACTTCGCGCCGAGGTTTCGGCGCAATTATTTGAAGCCAAAGAAAAAAAGCAAAAAACGCGGTTAACCATCCTTTTCATTCCAAATGAACGAAAATAAACTGTTGAAGGAATACTTTACAAGTCTAAACTGATTTAAGGTTCTTCCTTACTGTGCCTTTAAAGTTCTCCAACGCCACTTTCGAAACCGCCTGCACAAGCTTTAAAATCACCTAAAGCTTTGAAATTTCTCGGGCACACTCCTCCCAACGAACTTTTGATTGCTACCAAAGGTCAGTTTGATACGACCAATCGCCCTCCACGACTCACTGTTGAGAGCTCCAAAACGCAATGAAGATAACTTTGGAGATTTCCAAAGATGCGCCTAATTACCCGACAAGCTTCTAACTTTGCCGCCCACACATCTCACTTGATATGCCCAACATCCCCTACAAATTTCATTTCGATAAATTAAATTGTTCTCTGGATGAATTATCGTCCACATTCGGAGCGGACATCCTCCAGCGCAACTTGTATCAATAATAGCGTCACTGCATATGTAGATGCGACTTCCATAATACTACAAACAAGTTCTCATGATTCCGGCATGCTTAGAAAATCCTAGCTGGACGGACCTAAAACCATCGCACGCTGCTGCCCGTAGGATCGCTGGACCTGAATTTCTGATACACGAGCCAGAAATGCTGTTTTCCAACAAATAACTCTCGTCTGCTGAGTGTACATTACTCACTTTAAGCGCGGTCCTTTCAGGAGGAAAGCGCTAGCACAAAGGCTTTCCAAGAAGTATTCCGAAAATTTCACACGGCCGTAGTCTCTTACAAGTGTTCTCTCCGCGAGAAGAACAGTATTGTTTCCATTCAATAGCACCAACTTAACACTGCCAAACCCCAACAGATTAGAGGGTGTGCGAGGGCTTGGCTGGACGTGGTAAAGTCGAGGCCCTTGGATGGGAACAATATTCTTCTAGCAACAGAGGCTTATGCCTGTGCCCAGGTTGAGAACAAAGGTACAAGCGACTCAACTCAGCATGCACCAGACGACGGCGAAAGTGAACGAACGTATTCATTACTTTGCCTCGATGCAAACGGAATCGCAAACAGCCTGTACGATAATTTCCACTACAGAAATGCCAATATATAACGCAATCAAGGAACACACGAAAACGAAAAGAGCTAATAAACTGCGTGACGCTTAACACAACTGGGCGCCTGAGCAAGGGCCGAGTTCCCTGAAGCTTCAGGCGAGCTAGCAACGGTGTGGAAATCGGCAACAGTTACACATTTACTGGCTCAGCAACCATCTCAGCAAAGCAACGCAACGAAAAAAGAAGAAGAAAAAGAGCCTAGGAAATGGAGAGAAAGATACCAACGAGCCTCTCTCCCACTTTATCGCAAAACTGATGTAAGATCGCGTCCGATTCACGTCGCAATAAACGATTCGGTAATCGCGGAGGGAGAACGAATGGGTGCGGGACCTAAGAAAACAGAGAGAATCTCTTAGAATGGGGCTATGATACGGCTTCCATGATCGCACGCGGAAGCGCCTGTTGCCGTGAAATTTAATTAAATATTGATTTTAGGTTAACTAAACTGAGGTCAACAAACAGCGAAATTAAGCAAGAATTTCCGACAATATGCACGCGCACCGTTCTACCTTACACTGGGCATTTTTTCACCAAAGTCCGCAAATATGGCGACTCGCGAATGTTCCACCGTGTGACGCTAAAAGCAGCCCCAAAACGCGACAAAAGCAGCCCAATAGCGACAAAAGCAGCCACCCAGTGAAGAGAACTAGCCCAAACCTAGATCTCACACGACGCCAGGAATTGAATGCGATACTGATCATGAGGTATGCACAAGTACTTATGGAACCCCGCCGGTTGACAGCGAAAGTGCGTGAATGACATAATATTTAGGCAACTTACACGAGCTTTTATGCACACACACGTTTGTAGTCTGAAAAGAAACGCGCGCATGGTGAGCCATGTTTAAATTGAGAGGTGAAGGAACTACACACAACCGCAGCTGTGCTCACTTGAACACAGCTGCGGTTTCCTTTACAGGCACTATGAGAACATTGCCCAAGCCTTCTCGGGATCCGCAACTTTTACAGACGCTGGCTGCTCCACGCAGATACTTTCTGAACCAGCGACGCGACTATCAGACGCTGCGAAACGAGCGACTGCTGTGTTTTTAGGCAGAAAGAGATGTAAGCAACTTGCCTATCAACGTCGTTTTAAAGTAAGCAAGTGTGAGATACTCAGAGAAAACGGATATACACTAGACAGTCGAATTAAGTGGGGCATAAGATGAGCGACGTGCGGCTGCCATAAGTAGTGCACCTCATTAAAATGATGCTTAAGAAAAAGCGCCACACCTCCCGCAGTTGTTGCAGACCCGCTTTTGTGCCGCACGTGCCCAGTGTTTCTTTTTTCTTTTGTCCCTTTCATGTAGTCCTCAAATGCAGCGAAAGTTAAAACCGAACAGGGAAGCGAGGTGTATATACACTCCCAGGGTTAGTTCTAGTGGTAAATGATAAATACCCCAGAAAGTGGGTGGGAAAACGGTGCCGCGGTAGCTCAATTGGGAAGAGCATCGCACGCGTAATGCGAAGACGTGGGATCGTTCCCCACCTGCGGCACGTTGTTTTTTCATCCATTTTCATTTCCATTAATTTATAATTTCTTTCATTCAATAATTAGTAAGTACAAGTAATTTCCCCTATGTTGTCCTTGGTGTCATTGTTTGTTGGCTTCTCACGCGCATGATTATGTGTGTGTGTGTGTGTGTTGGGTGCGCATAGCACAAGTGGTTTCCAGCGGAACGTATGGACACGGACAGAAAGGGACGACGACACACGCTGGACTAGCAACTGGACAACTTCAGTTGCTAGTCCAGCGTGTGTCATCGTCCCTTTCTGTCCGCGTCCATACGTTCTGCTGGAAACCATTTGTGCTACGTGTGTGCGTGTGTGGCAACAAAACAAGCCCACTTTGTCAGCCACCAACTAGCCCTGAGCCAAATGTTATCGATGCTGCGGAGCACAGTACAAGCGAAAGTGTGTGCTTTCGTACTAGCAGAGCGACAGGCTGCGTTTGCACCATCTACGTTTTATGAATTCAAGTACTTAATACAGGGCGGGTGTTTTGTAGCGATGCCTTCCCGGTAATAATGCCTTTTCGCGCTTATCGCGCTTTGTCAGTGGTCAGAGCGACGGTCCGCTCGCGTTATCAACGGGATCAGCCAGTAGTGAGCGGTGGATGATAAGACTAGTATAGAATAAGTCATAAGGCATCGCTACAAAATCGCGGCCCAGGTGTATTCGTGACTGAAGGTTCTTTTTTTTTTTTTTTCCTTTTCAGTTTGGACAGAATCTTATCACGTTGTGAATCTAATCACGCAGTGAAATACATCTGGGAAAAACTGCAGCGCAATTAGCTCCGCTCGCCAAGCGCGCCCCTTCCAGCAGCGTCACGGACATGTGAACGTCTTCATGCTGCACTGCGGCCGCGCCATCTCTGGGCGTGAAAATTGCGGTACCGCGGCAATCAGTGGAATGCGTGTCAGATAACCATGTCGGGTCATGCACGTCTCTCACCTCAAAAATAGAAAGAAAGAAAAAAAAAGGAAGAGAAAAAAAAGCTGCAGTGCAATGTTCACGGTTCATTCCGGCCAGTAGTGCCACACTAGCCACGCCGACGGATGGCAGCTAATGGCAGCGTTGTCATCAGGAAAACCGCCACCATTCTTCACGACGCTTTTCGAGGCTCGTCCGGGCGCGCGCGCACGATGGTTCCCCTCCTCACCGCAGATGTAGACAGGGAGCGAGGGTGAGAAAAGACCCTCCTCAAAGCGCGCCACCTTCTCCAAATGGCAGTCGCGAAGAGAATCAACGGCGGGAGAAGGCGCGCCGCCAAGGTCATCCACGACGCTCGAACGTATGCTGATCGGGGAAGGTAATTATTGCTCGGGGAGCTAATTACAAAGCTTTAATCCCTGGAAGAAAAGGAGCCTGTAGAGGGGTACCGGACAGATAAGAGCCCCTCCAGCAGTGTTTGACCGGCTCAATGCGTCCCAGTGACAGCCATGTGGACGGCAGTCGCACTTGGCGACGCGCGGAACCCCCCCCCCCCCCCCCCCCACTACTCCTTGGCCTCCTCCTCCGTTCACGTTACCGAGCGCCGTACCCGCGAGAATTTTCGAGAAGCCAGCGCTCCCCCGAGCAGTGTTTGTTTCAAATGCCGGATTCAGACACAAAGAGACGATCCCGAGAAGAACACCGTGCGACGGCTGGGCGCGCCGGATTCACGCTGTCATGGCCTTGAGGTGGCTAAAGGACGCATGACAGCGATAAAAAGGAAGACGAGCAGGAGAAGACAAAAGATGGGACAGGCAGCCAGGCTGCAGTGAAAAGAAACAAAGCAGCCTCGTAGCATAGCACCCAGTCCCCGGAAGAGATTTGCCATTGTTCCTGGTCTGTTTTACAGACGGAAGCGTTCAGGGGGTGCACTCAAGCACCGTCGACCACTGCGCCGCCTTTTCTTCGGCTTCCTCCCCACACTTTTCCCTGCCAGGTCTCGCATTCTGCGTACGCCATTAGGCTTTGCAGATGGGAGAGCAGGCGTCGACGGGCTGACAAATCCGCTACGCCAAGACACGGAGACAATTTTTGGAGACACCCATAGCTTGCAGTAATTGTTCTTCGAAGTCTGTGCAGGGCAATGGCCGCGTGGTTTCTAGGAAAAAAAGAAAGAGAAAGGCTCAACTTAAACGGCCGGTGTTCGAAACGAAAGGTGAGATGGCCTTTGTCACCGAAGGCGAGGCACTCGCACTTCTAGCTGCGGTATGCCTTGAAATAGTTATACAGCAGGCATTCCTTGGGAAAAAAGGAAGCAAAATACATATACAGCTTAACGAGAAGTCTCGCCTTTGTATAATGGGGAAATGAATGGGCGATCTAGGAGCCTCCACGTTTACCCCTGGACAGAAAGACAGTACATTTTTGGGCGAACAAAGTAAAAGAAAATAAACGAAGCTAGTCCTGCACGTGTTGGAACTCCCGAGAAGGCGATAACAATCGCAGTTATTCGGGTGAAAATGCAAGTTCCTCGAAAGGACGAGCAAGACTAGCACGACAGTAAACAGCAATGGGCAGAACGCTCTTAAATATTGATGGTACTAGTGTGCCAGCTAACAGATATGCATGGCCACGAACTATGACAGCCTGCGAAGCAGTTAATTGCACCGGCTTGTGTAGCCTTCTTTCTTTTTTTTTTTTTTTCGCTCAGCCTGTGCCTGTTACAAGGCCATCTTCGCTTGCCAAAATGAAAATCAATGGCTACTTCTGATAGAGATGGGACATTATTTCCTTAATCCGAGGTTCGCGCAGTAATTGACGGAAATTTGAAATACCGGAGAAAAATCGTAGCTTCGTTCTTACTTCCCATAATTACGTAAAATTCCATCCATAAGACGATACGCATCATCGTCATCACGGCTGCCAAGCTGGTGTAGCAGCAGCACGCTCAACATCTTCGCCTGAATCCGATCCGCTTAATTCCGGCTTATCTCGAAAGTACTCTGGAAGTTATGGACGACACTCTGATAATGGCTTTGATAACATCGCGCGAATACTCTCTCTATTACTTACTGCATTCCTCGCTCGCCCTGCACCTCCGGCCTTAAAGGCACACTGAAAAGAAAAATGATTTCTTCTGTATCAGTAATTTAGCCTCCTACAATATCGAAAGCCCCCCTCTAACCACGAAAGACGCTTGGGGAACCAGAAAAAGCGCAATAACAAAAGTCGAGTGGCGACGCCTCCTTGAAGTTCCACCACCAGCTCGCTGTGACGACACGGATTTTGACAGCATTTTCTAGGGCCAATTTAATTAATTACCGGTAAAGAGAGACCACATTGTGTTCTAAAGGAGCCAAAGTTTGAACATAGCTTGTTTCAGGAACTTTTGCTGGGCCTACGCGGCCTCAATATGAAAACACACTTTGAAATCCGTGACGTCCCAGTGAAGTACCGGCGTTAGGAATTCGGCGCGAAATTCAAAAGATGAAACCTTGACCTTCATTTTCTCTTCTAGTAATTAACCTATTAGAAATTAGCGATAACAGAGTTTTCAAAGAACGCTTTATCCGCCTAAACTGATTTAGTGTCCCTTCAAAGATCGCATAGCGTGCGTAAGCGCCCGCTAAACGGGGTCTAACGTACTCAATCATGAGCGCAGCACTGCGCATGCGCAGAACCCAAGCTTTGCTTCGGCAATTTCTCTCTCTCTTTCTTTTTTCTAAGCGCTGGGCAGCCTAAACACCACCGACTCTCAGCGAATAATGGCGCAGGGTGCACTCATAGTTACCTGCATTCGGCCATAACGAGCCTGTTCTATTCGCGCACCAATGCTCAAAGGCAGCCGTGAGGCCGTGTTCACCGAAACTGTTCAAGCGTAGCACCGACAAGCAAACATGCTCCCCGGATGGGGCCGAAGACACCCTGGAGATACGGGAACAGCACTTGCCATTGTTGCCAGCACGTGGCGGCCTGTGGCCGAGGAGAGTGAAGAACTGGGCTAATTGGGTCTTGTTGAGACTAAACATTGCGCTAAGAAAAAGACACGGGCGATCGAAGAGAGGACATGATACACATTATATCATGGATTCTAACCAACTAGCCCGCCAACGTGTTTAAACCAAGAACATCATACACGCTTGGCCTGTCTTCCGTCTTTTCCCACAAGCATGATGTTTAGCGTGCTCGCGAGAAGCAGCGGCCATTTGTCGGGCGCCGCAAAATATCGCGGCCGCGCTGAGATCACAGGACCCGATAAGAGGAGTATCACTCGCACACCAACCGGCCGCCCACACGACGCCGAGATCGAAGACGAAAAAAGACAAGGCAGCGTCTTCAATGAAACAAACGAAACGCACGCACACAACGGAAAATACAGATAACGGAGCACAGTTGCCGAAGCACGCCTGAGAGGAGATGTTGCGCGTGCTGGCCGTATACGAAATACTACTTCCTGTGGCGTCACCTGCAAACGCCGGGCGCATCGGACGTGATCACGCACTCCCCCCTCCTCCCAACATCGGCGCTGCTTCGGCTGTTTCGTCCCTCACGAGAGAGCACCACCCTCGCCACTCCCCTTGCCACTGCTGTTGGCGTGTCGCTCCGTCGCCTCTCGGGTGTCACTGCAGCGGTGCACGGCGCGCCATAAGATGACAAAAAGGAAGGACAAGCGATAAGCGCGAAAATGAGCCCTAATTACGCCCTGAGCGCACTCTTTACGCGCTGTCGGCGCGACAAAATGGTAATCAGGGCTGGGCACGTTCCCAATGCGGAAACTGGACGCAACGGATACTCGCGCCCACGACACACATCGCGCGTGTCAGTGAAATTGCAGCTGTCGACAAGTGTCTGCCACAGATACCGTGTTCTTGCCCCGTGTGGATCAGTGCGATCGCACCCAATTTCACTCCGACTTGATTTTGCTGTAGAATGACGCGTCTTCAGAGGGCAAAAAAGCGGTAGACCGTTGCTCATTAACACATATAAAGGGTAAGAGCCGGAAACACGCAACTTAAAAAATAAATGTGTTGCATGTGCATGCGAAATGTAAGGTCGCAAGGGGGCAAACAGAAGCGAGAAGGAAAAGACCAACTGGCAAAAAAAAAAAGAGGAAACTTTTCAAATTTGCTTAGAGACAGTGATTGATTAATGGTATAAAACAGAAGGAGGCAACACAAACCAACGCGTAACGAGTCTGTCAAATCAGTTTCAATAACTATCATTATATGAATTTACCGCTATAATGCCGCAGCGGCAAGTGGCGACAGATATAAAAAAGTACGGTTGTTTAAGCTCAAATGTCGCTTTTAATTCATAAATGAAATGTGAGCTGCGCAAGCAAGTACAAAAAAGAAACATAATAATAACAAGCGACCGCTCGAATGTTCACTGCGGTCTGCTTGGAGGTCTTTGAAGCTAAACATTTCGACAGAATTACCTGTCTGGTTAGGAAAATTGATGAAGACTTAGAGATTGACTCGAATAGTCCTACAGTGGCCGCAGTGGTAAAGCCTGGCAGTTTGGGCCAGCAGCTCCGTTGCCTGAACGCGCAGGGCATGAAACTGCGTCGTCATGATTCCATGAGTAAATCACCGACAATGATTAGCACTTTTGAATGTGACTCCACAGGTGTTTTTAGGATCCATTTTGTCTCCGGTACCTAGCCATCCTAAACAGTACACGTCGGTGACACTTAGAAAGATAAGATCTTATGCGTATTGTAATAGCATGTTCCCACCAGCCTGGCGCAGAGGGACGTATATCGCGCCTCAAAACATGACTTAGACGACGGTAGAGCTGAGCTGTATACATTTTTCTCAACTACTTCTAACCCCCACCAACTAGCTCTCCTTCTGGCCTTCTAATACTTCTTACAGTGAAAGATTCCTGAAGTCTTAGGAGCTCCGTTTATTGGCTGATTACTACAGTGACAAGTAAAGAAAGTACTAATAATGGGCACGCCGGGACTGGCGTTCTTCAACAACTTACGAAAAACCGCGTACTGACGTTTGGTAAGTATAGTTGTAGAGAAAACGTTTCGGTAATAATGCTACATGCTTGAAATTCATCTCGCGGCCGCATAAATGACAAATCTGTCAAGTAAGAGTGCCCCACTATATGCCATGTCGAAAATAAATACAACGGGCGTCTGCTATCCGTACCTGAAATGCGAACGTTCCACACCTTCGTGTTTGCGTAATGACCAGCCAACACACCTGAAGGAGAAATCACCATTGACTTTCCACTTCATTTACCAGAAAAAAAAAAAAAAAAGTGGAGTGGCGGCTCGAGCGTAAGGGCATGTGCATTCGCTGCCGTGTCGAACAGAGTCTCCCGTTCACTCAAGGTCAGCTCCATCAGGTACACAAGCTTGTAAATATATACATAAAAACGAAACACGGGAACGAGGCAAGACAAGGCGTTTACGCGCCCAGAGAAGCCAGCTCGCCGGGAGAGCAGGGTGTGCCTGGAAATGACTGCAGCCCAAGCGAGGAAGAGACGGGCTAGGCTAGTCACGGGGCAGGAAGGCGACTGACCGCGTGTGCCTAGCGGGAGTCCGCAATCCAATGGAAAAGCGGAAGGGAGCGCTAACAGAACGAAGGGGGGGGCATCGCGGCCGCAACGACGGGTGGGGGGACCGGCCATCTGTCACTCGGCGTTGCTGCCCCGCCGCGGCAACCCAAGCCCGCACATGGAGGCCGGAGCTCCCCGTGCGGGGAACGGCGTGCCGTCCGGGAAACTAGCGGCGCCCCCAGTAACCCTGGCGAGCGCTCCACAGCCCCGATGGCAGAGCCGCGCACGCGCCCGAAGTCAGCGTGCGTCACAGGGAGCACAGCGGTGTTACGCGCGCGTGTACGTGCCGAGGAAGCACGGTGTGCCACGGCGAATGCGCGCAAGAGCGAAGCCATTCACGAGCAGCTTTCGGCGTCGACGCCACCTTCCGCAGCGCAGCAAACTGGCTGAATCCGCAACATGGCGGATCGTCTACGGGGGCTAGTGGGCGCATGTCCCTAGACGACGCATCTCGGTGATTCGAAACTGCCACGAGCATGCAAACAAAGTCAGTACCGTCTGAACGCCAACTACATAGAACCGCCTGCAATAAACATTTTCCTCAATGTGAAGGAACTTATCATCATCATCACCCTATTTTTATGTTCACTACAGAACAAAGGCCTCTCCCAGCGATCTCCAAGTCTTGCACTAACTGATTACACGTTGTGCCCACAAATTTCTTCTTTCTGGGGTTTTACGTGCCAAAACCAGTTCTGATTATGGGGAACGCCGTAGCGGAGGGCTCCGGATTAATTTTGACTACCTTGGGTTCTTTAACGTGCACTACAACGCAAGTACACGGGCGTTTTCGCATTTCGCCTCCATCGAAATGCGGCCGCCGCGGCCGGGATTCGATCCCGCGATGTCGTGCTCAGCAGCGCAACGCCTTAGCTGACTGAGCCACCCCGGCGGGTGCCCACAAATTTCCAAATCTCATCTGTTATACATGCCTCAAATGAATGTCACTAGCGGATGTCCGCCCGTCAGCAGGCGATACTGACTGGAACACACTACGTCCGTAATAGACTGCCAAAAGTTTCTAGCTCTTTACGTAGTAGAATATCACACTGCATCATGCGTGCACGACGGTGTGGCGTGCCCCAACTCAATGACGGCAAGGAGAATTACACTTGACGTTCGGGGCTCTTTCATAGCTCTAGTGGTGGCAGCGATGCTAGGTGACGTCAGAGGACGATCCGTGACAGGACAGCGGACCATCACCTTCTCAAGTGACGTCGCAACCAAGAACGAACAATCACTCTGCAGATGAGATTCTGCGAACTTCGGACTACGAGCCGCGCGGCGGTTTCGTATAGCGGCCTTAGAACGGACGCCGCACACCGAAACGCGAGATTCGTTCCGAGTTCCTCAGAGCGCTGACGCACTTCCTCGTGAGCTCTGCTTCGAAGACGCGCAGCTTGTCGGACCGGAGCCATCGATCCGAGGTGTCGACGCAGTGCTGCCCAACACGCACTTCTTATATTGAACATGTGGATTTTCCTAGTACTTACATAATGTCTTTAATTGCAATGATTCAGAATCAACGGACGCCATATTCAGATTTGACTGAAGATAAATCATAAAGCATTGCGAAGACTACTTCATAAGCGTTACGAAGACATACATGCGCCAGTATGGCGACTAATTTACCCATACATTGGACACCCAATTTCTCCCTAACAGCATGTACATTTTCACCCATAATGAAGCTTATGAAACATCCGTGCGGTTGTAAGAAGAGGAACGTTTTGCGCCAACATGTAGTGATCAAGATTTTAAAGCACGAAGTCAATGTAGTCAAGCAGGGGAGGCTACATTGTTCTGTATTTTCTGCACAATTACGTGGTTATCACTGCCCGACTAAAACTTGTGTGTGTAGGGAGATTCGTCGTACAAGCAGCACTCGATACGCAAAGGGGAAGTACGCGAACTATCTTCTATACACAAGCACGTAGCACGCATTACTAGAGCCGTGCATACGTTTACAAAAGGTGACTGCCTCGCGAGCATAGTTGACACATTATCTGAAACAATGCTCCCGTAAGGTGGCATTTGATGAATAACAGATAGCTAGCACAGAACAAACGAGACCTTTTCATAAACGCACACACTTTTTATTCAAACACGTCCGTTGTGCGACGGCTACTCAGAAACGCTTCAGACAGCTTGAGATCAATGAAGTACAGAAAGCGACGAGCATGAAGTAACAGCTCATGCGACATGTAGGACGACGTGTACTCGACGTGAGGTAGCTCTGCCTAGCCTCTGTGAAGCTGCTGGCCAACCCATGTTCGAAGCACATGCACCGTGGACAGAGCAGGGTAACAGGTAAAACAGGAGGCCCTTTGTAGACACAGCTGACCGACAAACGAAAACCCATTCGCCACCCAGCGGCGGAGAAATTGTGAACATGTCTGCGCTCCAGACAAAGCTGGTCGTTACGATCGCTCTATTTGCTTCACAATGATTTGCAGCAACCAGGCTGTGAGGCGGCCCTGACACTAATGGTCCTGTCTCCAGCGCTGGCGTCAAAAACAGAAAAATAAGAAGGAAAACAAAAACAGAATGAAACAACTGCCGGAGCTTAATTTAACCTCCCAACTTGCCGTCAGCCGCACGGCAAAGCGACGAAAGGTAACACTTTTTTTTTTCTTTTCCTCCTGTTTTATTGCGGGCCAATTTAGAAAGTACGTGGCCTAAATGCACTTCCTAGAAAATGGATAGCCCGCAAAAATGCAAAACGCCTGAGAGTAGCTCCTGCGGAATAGTTAAGAACATATAGGCGCCCAGAACACCTTTAAAGCTAGACGTGAAATTTAGTAGAAAGTATGCTACGTCAAGGGTAGCAGGAGACGATATTGTACGTACATATACAAGGCTCACAACTCAATCTCTTACCCCCATATCTCCTAGTAGCCCATCTTCAGAACCACGGAAGTGCATGCAATTACAGAGTTATTTTCATGAGAAAAATAACATAAACTAGATGTCCCATAAAGAGCTTTCGTAAGTCATTTTATTTCAACATCCAGCACTAAAAAGTAGAAAGAATAAAAAGTACACTGTGAATTATAACGTAGCCCGGATTCACGGAAAGCGGTCAATCGTAGTATTCTGACGTGTGTAAGCCTGGATACGGCGAAAACATGGAAGCACGAACGCCAGATAAGAGAGCCTCTCTGTTGAAATTAGGATTTGTCATATTAACAAAACACCTTAGGCTAGGCGTTTATTTACATTAAACACTGCAGCATGCTTAGACTACGACGACAACAAATACAGTCCGCGGAAAGCACTACACGCATGTCCTCAGACGGTCGCCGTCTTCTTGACTCATCGGGCGTTAGAGTTACTCCATCGTTCAGCGCAGAGCTACAGCACTGCGCCAAAAATTCCAGACATAGAAGAGTAAGCAGAATGTAAGGCCTGTTAACTGCAGCACAAGCGGATGTTGCACTTTGGTTACATCGTATCTATCCGACTAGAATCTCATTGCCATAGAGAGAAAAAAAAAATATTTATTTCTCCCTCCGAAGAGCACATACTGCATGCGCTAATGCAAGGAAAAACGTAAGCAACAAAAAACTTCCTCTACGTAAACACTGAGCTTGTAGACGCTACAGTGAACGCGTCTCGTCATTCAAAACAGTAGGTGTAAAAGTATTCATCTAAATAGCCACCGACATTGGTTGCGTCAATGTTGTCATGACCATAGCGCTTCTGTAGCTTGCTGTGAACCCCTCTCAAAAAAGGAAAGGTGGGTGGAAAGTTTGCAACTGCGTCCTTTGCTAACTCTTCTTCATTTGCTAACTTTATAAACTCGTTTTAATAGCGCAAGAGGCCCACAATCAATGTTCAGCTAGTAAACACTCGGTCGAAATTGTGTTCTGTTGATTATGTGTGAGATCGTAGTGCTAAGGCATCATTGTTACATGCAATTTCTTTGATGATGCTAACAGTAGTAACGCGTAACTGTAGGCAACTTACTACACAGCTGCAATAAACAGCGCTTCGTATTCGTGCAAAACACTCACGGACTGATTGGGTGTCCTTGAGCAGACGGCTATAAAAAGCGATCTCACTGTGCGGGTTGTTGCTGCGATTACGTATCTCGTATAATTACCCGTGATTCGGTTGATCGTGTTACGAAAAGTTGCCCAGTGTACAAGTATATGCTACGAGTTTTAGAGGAGTCGATCACTGTTTTGTCAACGAGCTTGCCCGTCCAGTTAGTTTAATGGCCTTTAAAGAAACTGGCCGCGGCGGTACCGACAACACAGCAAAATATGCGAAAGGAAGCTACTACTGACTTTGTGTTAGTAACTGCATCAGGATTTTTATTTTTCATAGTGTGGGTATCAAACATAATGCATTTGTTTGCGTCAGACTCAGTGGGTGACGGCGTTACCATTTCCGAGGCCTGAATATTAACGTAGAATGTAGACACAAAACATTCGAGGCTGTTCGCATACAAGAAGAGTGGCTCTAGCCAGCTGTGCAAGTTGAACGTGTGTAGCAGAGTATCTAGAGGTTGTGTTCAATTGTACGTTACTTTCGGTGCAGTTCGCATACACAAAAGTAATCAAAACTCCATAATTACTTTATTTAGCGCAAAACAACGGACACAAGAAAGACAACAGGACAACCTTGTCCTGTTGTCTTTCTTTGTGCTAAACAAAGTAATTATGGATTTGCACCAACTAGCCCGCCAACGCATTGTGCTCATCAAAACTGTTGCAGCAGGACAAAATTATTACAGGGAGTCAAATGTCTCACCTCAAACGCAACGCGAGAGCAAGTCATTTACTGTGAAAACGAAAGTGCACGTACAGTGATCCGTTTTATTAGCACGTAACTACTTTACGTGTGACAACAAAACCATAATTGGAACTGAACGCTAAGGAGTGTTGAAGCTTGGGTACTTAAGGAAGTACGAAGTATCAAGCAATCAAATATATCAACCATTCCGCATAAATGCCAACTTCCACAAGAATTTGGACAGCATAAAAAGTCTAGTTTCAGATAGTGTAAATATGAAGAAGGGGGCCTCCGTGCAATATTTTAAGTCTGAAATACGAGTGAATTTGTCACAAAGTTCTCGCAAATTGACGTGTTTTATATCAGAACTGAAAAAAAAAAAAAAAACGTAGATCCAACACATATGCTGGAATCTACGTGAAACTAAGCTTAAGTAAAGTAGTTAAATGAACGCTTTACAACTAGCGGCGATGCGTACAGTTTTTGATTACTTTCATCCCATGTAACTTGCAATCTCATCAAATGTTTATGTTTATCCACCACAATGGTCACACCTTTATTCTCATGCAATTTTTATGTTTACGCACTACACCGCTCACAAGCTATACGGGAATGCAAACTCCAAATTAGGCGAATGCACATACATCTACGCAGCGACGTCAGGAGGACGAAGACGATGTATGATGCTTGTCGAGGGACGAATGGTGATGACAGCTGCATCGGCATGTCCAGCTACATTTAAGAGTTATATACGTCTTGTATCACAGTGTCACAGCCATTCTGGAGGATTGACCAAGAACGGGCCCAGTGGACCGTACCGAACGGCAAAATCAAAGAATCTGCTAAACATAATCCACTATTCCATTAACAGGTCTTTAGAGTTATCTGTGAGTCGAAATTATATGTTCAGGTTTTATACAGGAAGTTATTTTTTTGTTACGCAGAATACAGGCGCGCAAACTGTGTTAGCATACATGGGTTTTATAAGCCACTTGGCGGCCTTGTAGATATTCCCGAACCACAAGCTGCACGTGTCCTCTGCTTAGGTAATATTTAGAGGCTGTTAGTGAGAAAATTCGACAATTACCAACCCTACAGACTCGCGAAGATCGCTTCAACAGTGCACACCAATATATAACCAATTTAGCCAAAGTGAAATTTCGTTGCAGTTGGCCCTCACGAGTGCGATACGACTGCGACATGAAAGGCAGATTCCCTCTCAGCCGCTTAGTGCAAATAGAAAACTTAAGGGCATGCCACGCCCCCCCCCCCCTCCCCCTCCCCCCCAAGCTTACAAACACAGGACTCCCACCGCTAAGAGCCCTAGGTCGCGTGGGTCGGGCAGTCGCATACGTGCCTTCCGGTGAAAGCAAGCGGTGTGAGACAGTCTAAGATAAGCAAGAAGACGAAGTGCTAACCAGTCGATCATCGCAAAGACGTAGGTACATCACACGCAGTAGGTACACGACGCATCGTCAGCTGTCCTCTTATCAAGAGATGGCAAGAGAAAGCCTGTGTGCAGAAGTTAGGATTAGAAACTGTTGTACAATGTGTCTGGATAGGCGCGTTTTATGGGAAGCAAGACGTGGAGACGGCTAGAAATGTAATTAGGCGACTGCGTGGTTCGTAGTACGAGCGCCGATTTCACAACCATAAGGAGTACATTTGAGGACCTGACAAGATCTTTGCAACGTGCAACAAATGATATACCAAGTCTTTTATCACAATCGTTGTTTTGAGTCCGGTGGCTAACTTATCAGTTCAGTGAGGAACTTTTAATCTTTTGCGAAAAGTAAGTTCGGTACTTTGCCATGAAGAGACTCGAAAAATATGATCTGCGAAAACGTAAACTCCTCAGACTGGAGATATTGTTTGAATGGTCCAAAATGTAATACATTATCATGGAAGACAGCATTTCGTCTACATGGAAGAAGTATTGTACACAAAAGATCTTAACCTCTAACTAATTTAGGGTCATGTTCATATACAGAGCGAAAAAAAAATTATTAAAGAAAAATGCATGCTATTCAGCAGCGTCTCTCAAGTATAAGCAGATATCTGCTGGCTACATTGTCAAAACAAGATTTCAATAACAACTTTTCATGTGAGCTGTAGTTTAAACAACCAGTGATTTAGAGACATCGTCTCATACCTCAATCAATTTGTCTACATAAGGCACAAAAAGCTCGAAATAATGAAGTCTCCAGTTGTAGCGCCTGTAAAATGCGCCGAAGACATATGGGCACGCAATAGTTTTCAGGTCGGGTTTTATTTAACCGGAATCACGAACCATCTGAGCTGCACCTATCACAAGTCGACTGTGGTACGGATGTTCGGAAGCCAGATAATAATAAAATAAGCGCGTCGTAAATGATTTTACTAGCACACGCACTGACGCGACTTTCTCTTCATCATTCGCACTCTCGAATTTGGTGTTAAGCGGTAGACAGAAACACTGTACTACAGCGCACGAGCATTTAGCAATAGTGCGCAAGAAGTAGTTGGAGTACGACCGATCACATTCCGGATTCCTGGAACAGCAAGGAGGAGGTCCGTGTATGCCACTCTCCACGATCGCCCAAACGTGCCCTCCTTTCCACTGGCGACGCACCTATGGCGCAGCTTATCAAAGCGCCAAGCAAGTGAGCACGCCGGGTGGCTCCGTGGAAGCCGCACGCGAGAGGCGATATCGAAGGCACACACACACTGCAAGAGTCCGGCCATTACTCGTGCACGCATTTCAAATTGGGCCATTAGGGAGACAAAGCTCGTCTCTTCGAACGCGATCGAGACGCACACCGCGCATTTCAATGTCCCCTCTGCAACGAACGAAGGCAGCGCGCTTAAAGAGAATACAAGCCATAATGCGATATCGATGCCGGCGTTCGAATCGGTATAGCCGTAGCGGACGTCGGCAAGAAGAGCGCACACACAAGCGTGCCAGCGGGAGAGGTTAGAGTGCCTAATTAAAGACTAGCGGCGCGCTCTGCCAAAGGAATAGGTAACGACGAACGCCGCGCAGATATACGCTCATTTTTGAAGGACATCACAAGGTTCTTCCAATGAATTCCCCAGCGGAACTCAGCTGGCGCAAGCGCTGTTACTAAGTAGATTAGCCGTACGTGCAAAGCGTCGCAAATTTAAACTTAATTGCAAGTGGGCTGGATAACGACGCGCGCTCCATCCAAGACGACTCTGGCCGTTTAATTCTAAACAGGGGAGGTCCGCCTGACTCGCGATAACTTGCCAAGGATTGAAACGAGAAACAACGGGTCTTCCCGTAAGGCGGGAACAACCGCTGACCTTACAGTGGCTGAGATATAGAGAAAGAATCAGCTCGCAGAGGCACGCAGCGTTCAGGTCACAAGCCCGCACTCTAACAACAAGAGGGGGGGATATCGCCTGAGGCCAAGACAATAATGAAGGTCATTTAGTCTATAGCGCTCTGCGGCATATGTTGATATCATTATGGTGCCGATGGAGCTCTAGTTTCACTAAACACTATTTGTTCCTTATACCACGCACCCGAAAGAAAACAATGAACAAGTTAAAGTGAGTATCTACTGTTTTTCAAGGGCCTCCTATATTGTAGCGCAATCATTCTAAGTGTCTATACATGCAGCGGTTTCCTTGGATTATGAGTAGAAATATTTAAAACAGAATTTTTCGACCTACGTAGTCTCTTCTCTAAAATGTGTACGGACGCCCGCAACACTGATAACTGGACGCGATGGCAATGCCATGGCGGCATAAGTGAGCAAGTGGAAGCGCATAGGGTTTCCGCCGGAATAGTTACTTTGTTTTGAACACTGAAATTGCGACCCCAACAACAGCCGTCCTCGGCAAGTAATCGGTTCGATAAGTCATCGTTTTTTTTTTTCTTTGCCAGCTATGATCACGCGTGTTTCTTACAAGCGCCGTCTCTGAAGTTTGTGTCTTTCTGTGGGCACTACTGCCGAAAGCAAAGCCTTTTGTGCGACGGTCTTGCAGGCCCATTGTGGCAAGGAATGTCTACAGTGGTATCGTGATGACCCCGGCATGCCGTAAATGCGCAACGCATTTTCGACAACCTGAATGCGGCAGCGACCTTGGCACCCCTCCCACAGCACTACTCGCACTGTTGCGTGTCACCATGTCAAGAGGGTGCACCACTCCAGTTCGTCTACACGAAGACAACGCCACTTTTTAACACGCGCTAACTGAATATAAGAAATAAATTACTCTATCACGCAAAGAAAAATGAGCAGAGGGCAGTAAAGTACAATTTTAAGCAATGTCACCAATGTATCTAAGCAAAATAACTCTCCCTGAGCGGGTTTAGGTCACGTGTCGATACTTGGTTTCGTATTAAAATTAAAAATATAGCCAGCATTAAATGCAGTAAAAAAATAACACGACTAAGGTGACGGCTGTGGAAAGTAAGCACAAATCCAGGCACTGGCCAGAAAACCTGAATTTGTCCTTAAATGCTGATATAGCCTACGGCACACTTCCATACGCGTTACCTTGACATGACCACGACCATGGTTATTTGAGGGAGCTTTACAAATTAGGCAACTTTAAAATTCACATTTAGCGGACACGCGGTGACTCCACATTACTTAGTCAAAGCTTTCGTACCACGCTATCAATAAAGTAACGTCAAGCCCAGATGCCAAATTATAATACAAACTTTGTTGTTCCGCAACGTGCAGGGCTGCACTCTTTCGCATTACTCGAACAGCAAGCGGAGTTCAACTTGGAATCCTGCCGACACAGAACACCCCGAATTTTCCTTAAAAAGGTTTTTTTTCTCACCACTAGGCTGAGTGACCACAGGAGTTACGCCCATTGCAGACAACATACACATAAGAGACCGTAAGACAGCATCTAATGAATAAATCGCAAAAAAAAAAAGAGAAGAGAAAGTAAGAAATCAGTGGGAAGGCAAGCGCGCGGAGCTTAACTACAACAGGGTTACGCAACCGTGACTGCAGTGCAAATTGGCCTAATTGCCAGCTACACTCTCGTGGTGGACACGAAAGCACTGTTAATTGGGCGACACGGGCCCCGATTCGCGGCCGAAACGCCCGTGGGTTAACCGACTGGCAGTAGATCTGCAGCGAAGGCCGTGCCCGGGCGACCGGAGTCAAGAGCGCGGCGGCACGTGTGGTTGCCAACGAGGGAGAGAGACGGGGAGAGACGCCGGGCGCGACGCGTGTACTACAGCGCGTCGCAGACACAACAAACGGCGCTACGACAAGCGCCGTCGGCGGCCGTTCCTCTCAGGACTCGGGCTCAGCACTGCACGCCGCGGGAACCACAGCCGTGCCAGACTCGAGCGGCGCTCCGGTCGAGCACCGCAAGGCGCATGCTCGCTGAGCGGGGGCCCCATCGAGCGGCGTCGTCTACGGTCGGCCGGCTCCCGGTGAGAGAGCACGCGGCGTGCCGCCAACTCGCGCACGGAAACGACGCCGGCACGGAACAAGAGGCAGCGAGCTCCTGTCACACGTCTTTTGGCCGCTCGGCCTTAGCGCGGTTCGGAACGGTGCGCACGGCTCCCCCACAGGAGCAAGTCAACAGCGTTGCGACTCGCCAGATGCCGGGCCTGCTTTCGAGGCAGAATGCGACGCCCGTTGACGGACGCTCGCTGACATCACCGTCTGGCCAAAGTCCATGGAGCATTTCTTACGAGGAGGCTAAAACGAGCCACATGAGACTCGACAGGCAGGCAATGCGCGAGTGCCAACGGTAGCCTTCATTTTGATGACAGTTCGCACGCTGAGTGGGACATTCTTGTAACGTCCATGGGCTGTCGTATACTTAAGTTTCTTCGCGTTAGTTACCAAAATTCGCTTCAGCGACATATCCATAGTGAGCGAGCACATAAAAGCCTTGGTTGCCTGTTCGAAACATGATGATATTTGAGGTAACCGCGTCATTTAAGCGACAGCAAAGACAACAGACACAGCTAAGTTTGCCTCTGAACCCACCACCGGTTTGGGAAGTGGAGACCGAATTCGCAGGAGCCAAAATGGCATGTACGCAGTAAGATGTAGGCATTACTCATCAACTAAACTTCGCCCTCGAGTTTTGATTACGTTTAACGCTGCCTATACCCAGCGCTCTTGAACTGCGTACGTACTGGTGAGTCACACAGGACGTCGACACGCTTTACCTGCGGAGAGCGACGGTTCCGATTTTCTTTTGCATGGAGTACGCGCGTGTCGTTGCGTAAGATAGATGCCACGAAGCTGTTTTATTCTGCAACACTCTTCCCGGAGAGCAGCCACTTGGGTAGCAGCTCGTCGGCGTGAAGTGACAGCGAGCAAGAAGAAAATAAAGGTTTCCCGCACGCAGAAAGGATGGCAGTGCGGTCACGTCACAAGCTGAACCGCGTTGTTGACGCGAAACACGCGCGTAACGTCTACCGTAGCATTGTTCGCCTTTCGCACACAGACGATGCGTTTTTGATGGCGCTATATATACATATATACACCACCAACCGGAAGTTCGAGCCGTCTCATAACAGCTGGGTCGTGCAACCGCACTTACAAATGACGCTCTACTTTTCTTTTTTTTTTTTTTACTTTCCGATTGTTTCCCGCCGCTGACAGCGTCAACATGCATTTACAATGAGCGTACCAACTATAGGCCTGATATAAGCTCGAATCTGTTGCTAAAAGACACGGTTGCGCAACAGAGGTAAGAGCCGGACGGAGTTTTGTCATTACGTCTCTGCACCAGCAACCGCATGCACGGAGCTCGGGGGCAGTGAGGTAAGCAAACGCACGTGCCAGTTACGCCAGGGAACCGCTCTACGTGCGCTTCAACGCGCGCTGTCCAATTGATCAACGTCGAGCAAACAATGCTAGTATTGTGTAGTGGCGATTGCAAATTTTACTTCAGGAGAGGCGAAGCTGCCTGCAGGCGCCGTTCGCACTGACGTCGCCGGACGATCATTGTTTAAATATGGCCAATATGCAGTAGCCAAAACAAAAAGGAAAAGAAAAATAGGGGGAGCGTAAAACGCAGTAGAGCAGCAAGCCGATTGGGAAAGAAAAAGGCCAGATAAGGAGCCGAGAGTGTTCTTTCTTGTTTCTAAAGTTTCCGATGAGGGGCGAGCAGCGGCTGGGGCCGGCCTCCAGTGCGGCGCGCTTCCAGAGGCGCCCTCGGGTGGACAGACAGATCGTAACCGGCGGCCAGGAAAGGCACCGCCACAGATGGCCACGGCCCGAAGCTCCTCGTGTTTGTATTCCTCAGCGCGGCTTCCGTTTCGGTCCTTCCCTTTGAAATGCCAGCAGAAGACGATGCACAAAAGGAAGAGTGCAGGCAGCGGAGGAAAATAGGGTGCAGGGCGACACTACGCAGGAGTGGGGTCGAACAGAAAAGGGCATGCTTGCGCGGCGGGGCAAACAGCACGTGCAGCTGCCGAGCGGCCTTTGTCTCAGCACGGGGCGTTTCCCTTACCCTCGGACAGGACCCCACGCTGCTTTTGTTCGGCGCAAATTACCGACCCTTTATTGGGCTTTCCAACAAAGAAGTGCGGAGCATATTTACAAAACCTCCGCACGGACATGCCAGCGGGGATGTGCTCAACCTCCCGTACTTATTTATTCCTTTTTTTTTTTTTCCCCGATGAGCAGACTCCCAGCAGTCGCGGGTGCGCTTCGCAGGCTGCTGACGGGCTCGTACGGGCGTTTTGTAACGGCGTTACAAAACCCTGCCATGCCCGCCACTGAAAGCACGACGACGACACCGCGGGCCAGAATGGGAAACGACGAGCTTAATTTGAACGAGCCGGCGCCGCCGTCTTTAATGAGGCTAGCCGAAGAGACCGCAGGAGGCGCAAATACGGCGACCGAGGGATCCCCGCCGCGAAATAAAGGTGGTGCTGGAAAGGAGGCTCGCCGGAGGTGACGTCTCTCGGCGCTCTCCAGGTACGGCGACAAACCTCACACCAGTCGACATTTAAGGATGCGTTTCGTAATCGAAGGCGGATATAATTGGCGCTTCCGTAACTGGAGCATATACGGGTGCCAGTAAGGAGGGACACGCTCTGCAGCAGCAGGCGGTCTCGCGAGCGCCTTTCGGAGCTTTCTCGTGTTACAGGCGCCCGATTACTGAAAAGAAATGACCCCGCTTTGAGATCCCCTCTTTTTCTTACGCGTGTATGTGGTTTAATTGCAAATTTTGACAGCTCTCCTTCTGCTGGTCGACGAAGACGGTTCTAGCGTTGGCAGGCAAGCCTCTCTGAACGGACTAGCCGCACCCTGACAGCGGCTCGTCACGAGACACCTCCGCACCCGACGTGGCTGCTCACCCAGCAAATCAACACATCCCTGCTATGGGACGGGACCGCGCGGCCTTGGTTTAAGTTTCTGCTGCACCACTGATAAGCACGTGCACACACACACACACACACACACACACACACACACACACACACACACACACACACACACACACACACACACACACACACACAAAAGGATGTGTTCTCATAGTGCAAGGCGGATTTCGGCAAGGTTAAAATGGTCCCTTCGTGGCAAGCGGAGCTACAACGAGGTGCCTGCCCAACACGACGAGCGCTCAGATAGATGCAATGCTTTGATGACTGCATAAGAGCGCAGCCAACTGCAACAAAGCAGTTTGAAGTCGGGCTAGTTAGTGCCAGGTCATGTCTTGAAACTGCGTCCTCCTGTCCTGTCTTTCCGAAACATTATCTCTACTGCAACAGTCACGAAGGATGTAGTTATAATTTGCGATGACGACAGCGGCGCTAAAAATTCCATGTAGGTTTTTAGCGAGAGCGATGTGCCATTAGGCGTTGTACTAAAACAGACGCCGAGAGAAAACATAAAAGGCATGCGCGCAGATATACTAGATTGAGATCTTTGCGCCAGCTGCGAGTCAAATAATTGCCGTGCTGACTTTTTCTAGTTCTTGCCGACAAGATGTTATTAGCACAGATGACGAACCCGCAGAAAGAATAAAATTACAACACTTTGAGCTGGATGAGAAAATAAAGCATGCACGAAAAGCACGATGACTCGGAATACAGAATAGTGTGGAAACTTGCCGATTAATCCATTTAGCACCGAACACATATTTAATTGCTTAACCGGAGCTTTGCTTAGACGGTATGTCAGGCTGCAATGATTCGCTGTCTATATGTAACATGGATGACCCTGCGGCGCTTTAAACAGTCGCACAATGCGTATTCTAATACAATATCAGCCCTGAACGATTGCGCACACGTAACAACACGTCTCCTGTATTTCCCGACGTACTATTGCAAACCAGGAAGATTCATGCAGTAGCATAAACAGACGCTGTAGGAGACCCTCCTTGCAGCTCGTAAACTTTGATAACTGATAGTCAGAACATCACAACAAAGAACCACTACGTCATAACTGCAACTTCTACACAGAAAAGAATAACCTCGTCGGACGTAGCTTTGACAACAACATGGTATATCACGCCTACTCCAAGGAGAGGAGGGCTTTCAAGTTAGAATTCGACTCGAAACAGATGCGAACTGTCTTGTAGTAAACTTTGTTGCAGTGAAATCGGCAGCATGTTTCGCTTATGAGAGAGGAGAGCAAAGGAAAGGCCCAGGAGTTGAACAGAGGAAATTCTGTTGAACATCCTTGACCTACGACATTAGCCTTCTAACCCGTAACATGACAGGGGAAAACAAGATAGCCAGCGTAAATTCAGAGCTTGACCTATTGCTGCAACCGTGAGGGCAACTGTCACATAACAGCGACCGGAAATCAGTTTTTGTCTCCTAACACGTCGTTACCTTCGAGCTTACGCACATCCGTTCACTCTGAGAAAAGATCGGTGCCATGGCCTCGGCAACGCCGTTGGGGCTGCACGGACATCAACCTGTACGTTTGAGACTCTTATCATCCCTAAGTGGACGTGAGGTTTCCCTTACGTATGTGCTCCTTTCTTTTCCAGAACTGTGATCACACGGAATCGCATCCGGCAAGTACAATGCAGCATTGGGAACTAACGCTGGAAACCTCAAACTCTAAAAAACGTTGCTCGAGCAATAAATTACACGTGCGTGATAAGCGCGGAGCTTTCCGATTCAAGGTATCCTCAGCTTGCCATTGGACGTATTTTTCAACTCTTCGAGCCACCTCTGCCAGCTTCGATACAGAGCCAAGAACAATTAAACGTCTCTACTAAGCTATTCCATATAAAACACTTGTATACTGGACCGCTGGTAGGACTTCGAAAACAAAAATGATACGCCAAACTACTAAAAATCCGTAATTACACGAGAAAGATGTCCAAAGTAAAGAAAAACACGGAAGCAAGCGCCGCCAGACACCAGCGCATATATATTAAAACCAAATAATGTTTAAAATATGAACTTGCACGGCTGTCTCATTGCGTCACACTGAACCGTTTATGACCTACGCCACGATTCACTCAATTTGGCGAGCGTGAATGAACGAAGTATAGAAGTTTTGACCGGCGAGAGCGACGGCAGAACGACCTGGCTTCCCCACTAGGGAAAACGCAACTCTCCCAATGTCCCTATGAGGCAACGGTCTGCTCCCTAAAGTCCCTAAAACGAAACCACGCGGTCAGATCACCAGCTGCTTTGAACACGTGGATTGAGTAACGGAAAGCGTGCCTGGAGGCCACAGCCAAGCTTTACGAAGCACAAATCCACAAGCTCAGAGTCATAGGGCATGTCAGTTCTTCCGCGTCGAGTAAACTACCAACCTTCCTCCCACTGTATAATGTGCGACATATGAACAATAGTCGCGTGATTTACACTGTGGCGCGAGAAGCGCGGATGGTTAATGATAAAACGAACTAAAAACCGGTAAACGATGAGTAGGCGCAATAGGTAACTAAAAGCAAAGTTGCCCGAAGGCCGGTAAGCGCGTCAACAACGTGACAGGAGTCAGCAGCAGGTTTGGACGACAGCCCCACGCCGAGCCGAGGTCAAAGGTCCTCGCTCTCGGTGTGCAGCCGACGACCTAGAAGAAAGAAGTCGGTACGTTACCGTCGACTGGACGTCGTTGGCCAGCTAGGAACTGCAACACCAGCGTAACACCGTAGTACAATCCCAGACGGATCTTGGCTGCCGGCCATACACACAGCGACGGCTCGCGAGGCCAGTCACGCCAAGACGCGGCTCGAGCACCACCTCACAGGTTCACAACGGGGCGTCGGCGACGACATCGAGGAACGTTAATCCAAGCGCGGCGCGCGACGTGCATCGACTGGCAGCGGGCGGCCGACACCTTGCACTGCGCCTGCGCTGCGGCAGGAACACGGAGCGGCGCCGAGACAGCGCGCGCGAGAGCTCTCCGACGACGACTGAGGCCACACACGCCAAGGTTGAGCGGGCGAGGAGGACGAGGGCCGGCGTAATTAATTCCTCGCGAGCGCCGCGAGGGGGAGGGCGACGCGCGCGGCGCGAGCCAATGGCGACGCGCGCCGCGGCCCCGGCGCGCTGGCGCTCATTGGTCGCAATTATTTTCGGGGACGCGCCGCGAGCGCCGCGCCGCAGCTCTGCTTTTGTTTGCCGCCGCCGTCATTATGCGCTACCGCGCGCGCGCTTTTGTCTCGCCTGTGGGGCGCGTTTCGGACGCGCAAGAGGCGCCGGTGCCCCACGCACTTGACGCCGTGTGACAAACGTCGTCCGTTCGCGCGGACAGGCCAATGACTCCCTGGGCCTCGAACGGAGGCGAAAAAGCAGGAAAGAAATGTCGCACACCAGAACAGTCCCCAGAAAAGTCCCTACGGGGAAGGCACGGACAGACTTCCGCGAGCGGTAACGTGCTTCCGGCTCGCACACGGCGGCTTACCTCCTCGCCGCAGCATGCCGGCGCGTCGACGGCCGGTGCAGCTCCCAGGGCGACGGGCGACTCCCACGCGGAGCGCCGGAGCACGTGGAGCAGCAGCAGCGAGACCGAGCAATCCAGCGTGGCGGCTTCGGGTTATCCCGAACAGGCCAAAAATCCGCGCGCCGCAGCTGGCTGCTTTAAATGCGCCGGCGGAGCCCCCCCGCTCTCCCAGGGTCTCTCGCGAATGTGCGCCGGGACCCTGCGCTCCGGGCCGGTTATGAGACGCCTCCGACACCTAGGCCGGCGCCCGGGCTCGCGCCGCCATCTATTGTCTCTTGCGGGCAACAAAGACGGCGGCGCGCGCACGCGCACATGTGCAAAAACATGCAAGTTTGACAGATACCGCCGCCGCCGTCGCCATATTTAATTCCCCTCCTCCGGGTCCTCTCGCACTTCTCTCTCCTCCTTTTTAAGCCGAGGAGAAGGCGTCCTGAGGGCGAGCGCATTATTGATCGGGAATCGATCAGTTCGGTTGAGGTCGCTCCTGTTTTTGTCTGTTATTAAGCGGGAGCACTCTCTCGCCCTCGGTGGCCGCCGGAGGCGCTCCCCATATATGAGCATTACGTCACTTCGTTACCGAAACCGGCGCGTGGTCTGAACACCGCACCACTTGGCGCTGCCTGCACAGACGACGGACTGTGGGCGTCTCAGTGGCTCGCCGGTGCGAACTTACTGGAAATTTTCTGGAGCACTTTTTTATTTTACGCGTCATTTCATTACGCGACACCTTCAGGTGTCATTTCTTGCAAGATGAGAACCGCAGCCGCCCTATAGGATCGAACTATGGACTACAGGCACGCTAATTGTTCGCCCCTGCCGTAGAATATAAGCATGGCCTTTTTCACACCGACATCGTAAAAAATGCTCGGGTGATCCACAAAAGATGGCATTCTAATCTGTGACATCCATCACACCAGTAATCCGTCATATTTAATCCGTTCGACATCTCGTCACATTTATAGCATGCCGTTCATCATCAGTCTGAAATGTTTGAGCCACGTACTTCCCACTGAAAGCATAGCAAAGGACACGACATTTTCACATCGCCAGTCACTGTCATGCTTTTCTCGATGGGTGTTATGCCCATTTCCTTATTTGTTGTTGTCGTTATTATTATTATTATTATTATTATTATTATTATTATTATTATTATTATATTATTATTATTATTATTATTATTATTATTATTTCATATACACCGCCTTCATTCGTGTAACGTTCACATCGGCATTGAAAGTATAAAAATAAATGTATTAAGGAATGCAGATAAGCGGTGTAGAGGCGTAGTCGGCAGTCCATGTATGAAGCGACAGTGCTTACTTTGCCGACTCTGCTACTTACTGTGGTCAATGTTCAGCTATGATGCAATGTCTCCACATTTGTAAACATCTTCGGTGTCCTTGTCACAAGCACTTATGTGCTATCGCGAGATTTGGCGCCGCCGCTTACACGGACGAAGACCACGAAATCCCTGGCTATCTCGCATCGGAGCAAAAGAAAAGCTACCGTTTTGAGGATAAGGAGAAGCCTTGAGCTGGGAAGCAGAAAATAACTTAAATAAGGAAGCCGCATACGGTAAATGATGCGCACAGGCTAATTAATGTCAGAAGCGTCACCAAGCGCGTACTCCCGCGAAGTTGCCTCTTGCGATTACGAAATTATAACGCACTAGCCCGGGATGCTGAGATAAGTGCACAAAACAGCACAACGGAGTCTCCTAGGTTTCACTGCTGGCTATACGGTGAGAGACGGAGGACGCAAGTGAAGTTGAGTCCAGTATGGTGCTCCCTCGAAACAGCTCTCCATCTTCCTAGTGCATGAGTCTCCATCTTCCTAGTGCATGCTCTCCATCTCCTAGTGCATTCAAAGATCCCTGGATGTTGGTCAGGCTTCCTGGCAACTGCAGCTTTCTATTTTTCTCCACCTTCGCCTCTGCGCACCGCTGCCGAGGAGGTGAGCGCCATCTGGATGGTGCTTTTGCAAGTAACATACCCGGGCGCGCCTCTGTTGGTATGGTAGAAAGGCTGGAAAAGGTGTTTGGGTTTGCGTTTCCCCGTAACAGAATTATGTTTTCTCGTACATTCAAATTACAGTCCGACGCTATCATGTCTGTAGGTTGTAGTTAAGTCGTACTTTACAATTTTTTCTGACGGATTTTACTTTGAGAAATTCAATTTTGTTCACTAACGCCTTTGCGCCACGCGGAGGAGGGCCTGCGTGGTCGGGGTGGTTCGGGATGTTTTGTTTTCAGCCCCGGGCGCCGGCGCGCCAACGCCGACGCCGGATTTTCTGGGACACGGGGCCCTTAACGCTGTCGCGTTAAAAGCCCTATCTGAGCAAGACACAAGCGCAAAACAGTGCCACATATAAGCACTTCTTTTTTTTTTTTTTTTTTTTTTTTTTTTTAGAGGGACTGGACAGCATTCATGTTCGTCCCTTTCCTTTTTTCTGGCCTCCACGGTCTCTCGTCGTCCTTCTTGTGTAAGGATGCGATGTGGCGTCATTGATTACGAATACAAAACCCACTGTTTAACGAGTTTGTTTGAACTCCTGATGAACTGACGTTTTCAGGCTAAGCGATAAAAAAAGAAGAAAAAAAAAACAGAGAGAGAGACACTAAACATTGTTGCTCGAACGGGGTCGTAGTTGTGCGGGTGCCGTGTATGCTACAACGGGCCTGATCGAATGCGTCTGAAACGACGAAAGGAGGAAAGCAAAGTAACATCTACGTCGGTGACAGGTGTGGCTGAGCCCCGATTAAGCTGGCAATAAGGCATGGCTTTAATGATAACTGTCATTTCTCCGCCAGCGAAGAAACAGATTGCGCGCAGAGCAGCGAGAGCTTGCAGCATGCGCATTCAGCGCGAGTAATTAACGATGGCAACGAAAGGCACGCTTGCCCACGGCCCCTGCCTTTAGCGAAAGGAATTATTGAGGCAAATGGACTAACACTCGCGCAGTAGCTGCTCAGGGGTGTCAGGTGCATATGTGTTTCGGCGGCGCATAACGGATTTGAGAGCAGGCAGCACATGTGCGTGAAAACCACCCGATACGTCGGACGACGCACCAAAAAGGTGGCTCTTCGGTCTGTTGAAACCGGCTGAAAACCTGTTGGAAATTTGTTGCATGTCTTGTTGGCGCAAGCCGACTTGTCCGACTAAACGATTTTGACGAATGTGTGCCTTGTGCTTTACCCAGACCGTCGCACCGACTTGAGATAGCTTTGGGCTTGCGTTTGCTAGCGTACACAAACCGCCTGTGTCCCAGTAAAGCCCAAGCACACCTTGGAGTTTTTGGGTACGCAAGCCAACTGAGTTCCCTAATCTTAAACGTGAGCACTGTCATAAAATGTCACTGCAATGCCAGATGCTCGGTAGGGAGACCTGGACGACCTTCGGCGGGTAGAAGCATTGTGCCAGCAAAGAACGTGCGAAAATCGCTCAAGGAAGAGAGAATGGCGGGGGCGGGACAGACGCTGAAAAAGGTGAAAAATTATTAAAAGATTGGCGATTCAGCCCTCACGCGGAGAATGACGGAGGGGTGTTGTGAAATGGGCTGCGGAAGTTATTCCGTGCGGTCAACCGCCAAGCTCGAAGCAAACCACAGCGCGACCGCCGGTGTCCGACAGCGCGGGGCACGTCCAGCGGGAGAGTATACGTCAGCGGAGCGCCACTCAGGGGTCTCGCACACCCCCTTCATTTGGGAAGGACCATCAGGACACGAAGGGAGGAACAAAGTAAATAAATAGTAAAAACAGGGCGAGAAAGAAAACGGAAGAGGAAAGGTGGTTTTGACTGTCACGTTGCATCCCATACAACGCCCTTTTCTACGCTAAGGTTGCACCCCTAACAAGAGCTGCGGCGGCGATCCATCATTCTCTTTTTGCGCTCCTCTCGCAAAGTCCCCGGTCTCTCCAAAACGCGGGCATACACAGCTGAGCTGCGAAGCAAACATCAAGAACAAGCAAACGGACAGAGTCCGGAGGCCAAAGGCGTGAACAGGACAGGAAAAGAAAGGAAGGAGGTGAGAGAGAATGAAGAAAAAGAAAACCGGGAGGACTCGGCACCTAGCGCCATCTCTCGAACGAAGTCCGCACCGTTGCTCCGCTCTCCTCCTCCATCTTTTTCACTATTCGATATTTTTTCGGCGCTCTCTCATCTTCTCTTTCTTTTCTTTTTTTTCCCCCGATTCTTGTTTTACGAAGCTTCCGGCTATATATTTTGCTCGTTCGCGCACGTTTGCCTCCCGCTCGCCACGAATCGATACGCCTCGCGCTCCCCACCCTGGCGCGCACTTTTATGCGACGGGTCTCTATTTTAAAGAGGGGGAAAAAGGAGGGACGCGATTTTTTTTTCAAAAATGTAAACGAAAGGCAACACTTTCAGAAGCAAATCTGAACGCGCCAGCAGTGGAGAGCCGTTTTAGGAAGCTCAATGGAGATGGCGACACCAGCTCCGCATACAACCGAGTTCTGTGAATGGCGCGTGATGAGTGCGCATTCTGCGAGAGCCGCTGAGGAGCATTGCGCACGGTGCACGCGACCGGCACGGCGGCGGATATTGCTAGACAAACAATGGTGGACCAATTAGAAAAAAAAACAGTAAATAAATATGTGTGCTGCTCGTGTTTTGACTTAAACCTTCACCTGAAAACCTGGAGACATAAATTTAACATAAGGCCATGAATACACAGCCAAATTAAACGAAGCACTGCAAGACATTATTCTTATGTTGTTGGTGCTGCGAAGGTCGTCGGGTAATTTGCCCTTTTACAATCCTTTCAAGCGAACACACAGGCGACTTGCCTCCAAGCATCAATATTTCGGCCACTAGATGACGCCATCCAGCCAGCGACAAAAGCGGCAACCAGTGCAATGCAGAAGGTTGTGGTCGAGCGGTGGACGTTAACGTACGAAGTATCGTTGGACGATGTGTGGCTGTTAAAGAGCATAGCCATGGTCGTTCGCTACCGTCCTCCGCCGTCCGGTTTTGCCACTTTCTTGTTTGTAGGCGACTTTTGAACTACTGTTACTGGAAGACGAATACAAGTTTTCAGAAGAAACTTTGCATGAACTCAGCAGGCCTTGTGCAGGTACTCTTGCAAGTCTCCAACACTGGTTGAAGCGTAAAGTGGTAATAATTCATCGTACACGGCTTGGGCATGATCGTAAAAGTGCATATGTAAAACTTTCAGACGATCGCCACAAGCAATCTAACAGATACATCCTCTTGAAACTTAGTGCATGGCTAGTACACTCTCTACGTACGTATTAGAGAGAGTATTTGCCTCGGGCAAACCTGGAAGCTCGCAATTAACCACATAAATGATTAATTAGTTCGATCGCCAAGGACCAGTAGGAACATTTTCTTGAGTGCCCATCGACTTGAATGACCTCTTTACGAACTTGATTACAGCATCGACTTAAGATTACGTAAGGATTCTGGTAGATCTTGTGGATTCGCCTAAATCTGACACTGTGTTTGTACTAAGGTCTAATGTAAATAGATATTTGCAAGGTTGCCATTTGAAGTTTTTTTTTCATAAATAACTTTTTATGCTGCTGCTTCTTGGCTAAGGCATTTTTAATCTTTCATCGTTATCACAATAGCTATCATTAACGTTGTCATGATCATGATCATCATTAGCAGCAGCAACAACAACGACGACGACGACGAATACAAGAAAACATTCTATGCGGCGAAGAGTGATAAAATGTGTGAATTATCAACAGTAGAGGACAACCGCTGAGCTCTATATAGCAGCTTCGCTCCCCTGATATATATGTTCGATGTGCTTTCCTCGTGCCATAAGCAGTTTATACGCGTGGCTCAATGAACACTAATTTGTGAACGGAGGGCAAAAAGACAACATGCCTGTTTTTCTTCTTTTCTTTAGTGTGTGCCGTGAAGTAAGCGAGATACCATTAATTCAGTGTCCTTTAACTAACTATTCAGATAAACGAAAAATTACGACATTTCAGCGCCACTATCCAGATGAAGTATTTGCGTTTCTCTTGAGTGAACCGTCACTTGAGGGAACAGTTCCTTGAGGTCCCTTGAAGTTAATTAAAATGATGTGTGCATTGCAGAAAAGAAAGACAATGACAGTTAGGAATCACATACGCTTGCAGCCTGTTACGAGAAAGCAGCACAGTTAAATAAATTCTACTGTTTCTGATACTGAAACAGCACAAGCAATTGTGAAGTATGATTTGTGAAGCCGTGAAGCTATAGCGATACACCCTGTATAATCTAGAAGGAGATAGAGCGATCATAGCAAATTAGGATTGCACAGTTCTACACAACATTTATATAAACGTTCATTAGAGTGGTAAAAAAGTACCGGCACACTTCGCCGTTCACCGCAGAAGCAGTGATCACTGGCAGCACTGACGCGTCCTTTCCCAATCACGCGAGATGCGCCACAATGCGCATCACGCCCTCGCCTCTCTCTCTCTCTCTCTCTCTCTCTCTTACACACGCATCATTGTTGATGCATCTGTAGCGTTCACAGCGTTTTGATGCCGCGCCTGCGCCAAGCACGTAGCAGCTACATGCAGCCATGAGCGCAAAGGATGGCGTGCCGAAAGACGCCGTACTTTGGGATAGTGTACTTTGGGATATTGCGAAATCATGCTTACATACAGTGGTAATACCCAGGACGTGCAGGCTTCCGACGATTCTGCGAAAGCAGCGGAGCGTGATGCCGCTGTCCACGTGTGTCATCATGGCGCCATGTCATCGGAGCGACAGACCAAAGAACCGTTTTAATGTTTCCTATCGCGCAACATTGGCGAATGCCAATTTTCCTGAAGATTTGTATGCCACGCCATCGCTGAGAGTGATGGCGTCTGTGCCGGAATTTCGCAGGCCATATCAGCAGCCAAGCTTTACGCTACAACCGCTTCTTACAAATTTTAGGGAGTTCACATGCGTCCCCTCTCATGCTACGCATAAAGTCGGTTCCAACAAAGGGTTCGCAGCATAAACATGGACAAACATAATCACTGGCGATCTGGCCTTTCCATACAGACGTACAGAACATACGCACTTTGGCATCTATTCTGCCTGCCGAGGACTCAGCAAGTGCTATATACTTGGCATCGGGTGTTAACATCAAGAAGTGTGTTGCTTGTGACGTTGACCTGGACGACAACCCTGAAATTGACGCCCACTACACAGAGAGTACTGACAGCCAAATTTATGGACAAAAGATGCCCTCGCTATGACGGTGTAGGACCCTCCCATCACGCCTCATGACCGATTCTACTACTATACGGCTGTTTCTTGCGCCCGAAGCGTTACCTAACGCGATATTCTGTTACCATTGTTTCCAACGTGGCCCCACGAATGCATTTCGCCCGAAACGTACTGTCTACAAGGAACAGAGCTAGCTCACGCGGGACATATAGTCACGATACCGATTTGTGTCTTCTGTGAATCTTATGAGCACTATAGATGACCGGTCCAAACTGTCCAACTAAATAGAAGGCCATAGCAAGTTTAACAACAACAAGGCCCAGTCTCTTAAGGTTACGAATGATACCCTAAAAACAGTTTCGTTCAAGTGCACAATGGCTACAAGGTTCCTGAGAGGAAACCGGAAATGCTCGTGGCGGACGACGCACGATGTCGACAAATACAATTATTTTCCTCGGTTTGTAACGTCTCGCCCCACTCCCCCCAATTTTCCTCAGCCTAAGCAGCAAAAACGAGATGAAGTTTCAATTCACTCGGAGATGACGTTGACGCTATTTTACAACCTAATTGACGGGTCTAACATCAAAAATAGGAGAAATCTAAAATAAAACTGCAGTAGAACAAGCTCCACGTCTAAGCATTCCTTTTTCGAAGCACTAAAAGGTATGCCATGTGCCCAATTTATGAGGCATATCGCATACCTCTCGCAATCTCGCATACCATCACAAGTTTGTACACAAGATTGTTTCGGCAAATCTTTGCCATTCACCAAAGAGGGAACTCGACCATGCGCAGCAAATCAAATGCTCCATATGTAACAATCTGTGCTGATGTAGGTCGTTTACTTTAATAGTTTCAAAATTCTTAAACAACGGCCTGGTCGACAATCGGTGTATTGTCATTTAACCGAAAACGCTGAACCCTAGTTATAGCACGACACACGCGCACGAGGCCCCACGGCGCCGCTGATCCATATGTGCTAAAATGGGCATTAAAACAAAAACGGACAAAAACACTGTTTTAATGTTTCTTATTGCGCAACATTGGCGAATGCCAATTTTCCTGAAGATTTGTATGCCACGCCACCGCTGAGAGTGATGGCGTCTGTGCCGGAATTTCACAGGCCATGTCAGCAGACGCATAGCAAAGAAGTCGTTCTTGAGAGAGATGGCGGTGTCAACTGCGAGAGTCTGCTGCTATCTCAGTAAATGAGTTCAAAGCCAGTGGAATCCCTGAACTCTGCCAAGTTATCCCGCCACGAAGGACCAAGCGAAGCAGACAGGCGCCTCTCTACACCACTAAGATAAAAGAGGACACGTGAGCGAACACCTGTCTGTCTGGGTTGGTGAGAAATGGAGAAAACAGCGCTCTTCCGCGAAAGCTACTCCAGTAAATTTTGACGAGGCTGTGCGACGTGAGCACTTTCTCTCTGCGTTTCTTCAAAAGCTACTTTACTCCTCATGCGACATTTATAAGAAAACTTTCTATATACAAAAAAAAAGGGGGGGGGGGGCGGCAAAGACAATAATTTGCGTCAGTAGATTATAATCACATTGTGACAGCTAAATTAGCTGATTTTGAAGCGGAAAACATCCCAACTTGCTTGCAGCACGTGCTGGTATATACAAAGAACGTCAGTTTATGTTATTTGAGGTCCACCAATTTTTATGCAACATCGTATTGCCGTATGATCACTTACATGGCAACAGGGTCACATAAGGAGAAGCGGTAACGTAAGACCTCTCACCGCTCATCACAAAAAAAAAAAAAAAAAAAGTTGCAGTGGCTTAGCTCGGCTATGCCAGGATATACGTAGCGTTAGCAAAGGTTCAGCTGATTTCGGGATCCGATGAGTCAAGCTTCTCCGTTCTTCTGCGCTGTTGAGCAGCATTTGCGCTCTCCTTCTCCATGGCTATACCACACTGGCAAACGCCAGTCAGAAGCGCAGCGGCTCCAGCGCAGTGTCAGACGGCGACTGCACAGCGAGCGCGCGCCGGCGCCAGTGCGTCTACCACGGCTACGACGTCACTCCTCTGGAATGCGCAGACCGGCGGCGGTGAGTCGCGCGCGGCGGCGGCGGAGTGCGCGAGAGGTGCCGGCTCCGGTGGCTCCGGTGGCTCCGGTGCGCAAGCCGTGTGACATCACTGATCCTTGCGCATGCGCAGCACGGCTCTTGATGTGCCGCGCGAAACGGGCTTGGCTAGGCCAGTGTAGCTAACGCCACAAAAAAAAAAATTTCTAGTGGTCTCTGAAGACACGCAGGGTAACTATACATGTGGTAGACCTGTTTATAGCATTACCACAACTTTTACACGCCGGACAGTTTTGGAAATCAAGATCACTTCACTTACGATATCTACATACAAACCCATAGTTTGATCTAAATTAGATAGAGCACGCACAAATATATGGGACAGATTACCCTAACCCAAAGCTCTTGAAGCTGTACAGAATCGTGCCACTCGTTTCATTTTATAAAATTATTCTCGCATATCTAGCACCCGTTTTATGGAAGGAACTTAAAATCTGCCTAAAGTTTTACGACGAGGGAAATGTTCGCGTAGCAGCCTTATAATGAGATTTATCTTTGTGATTCTGCTATAAAACGATTCTTTTCCATATCTTCTTGTTATCAGTTCGGGATGACCAGCGTTATAAAGTACGTTCGCAAAGTAGCCGCAATAATCTGTATAACGACTCTTTTGGGCCATGAACCAGCGCCGAATGGAACTATAACCTCTCGCCTCCATTACTGCTATTATTGCTGAGGCCAAACATTTTGAATATCACCAGCGCGGTGATAGGTTTAATTTCGTGATTACCGTTTGCTGCCTGTGTCGTGTATTTGATTACCCCCTTTATTTCTGCGTTGCCTGGGGTCTTTGAAAGCACCTTTAAAAAAATCACATAAACAAATTTGTACTCGTCTGCCCATATAGGACAAACATTTCTTTTTCTGCTCATTTTGGAAATGTAATTTTTATGGGCATTACACGTTTATTTAAGTATATGGGGCACTTTTTCAAAGCTACGCAGCCTTATCTGCTTCAATGCAGGACGTCAACTTGATTCACTTGGTAATAAAGCCCTTTCAACGTTTTCATCTGGCCGACCTCGCTGCCTCAAGTGACCCATTAATGGCAGCAATGGTCCCCAATATGATCCTGCATCGAGCAAAATGTGTTCGTAGTACCACTTGGCACCACCACACCGGCTCTTAGGCAGACCAATGTACTAGAGAGCTATACAACAATTAGGCCAGGTTAAACTTCACAAAAAACTAAAAATATGAGACAGGGGTCTTTAGCTACGCAGTCGCAGTTTCGGCTCTGCCTATACGTGGTACTGCGAGATACAAGCGATCTGCACTCCTCCATACCTCATTACCTATCCTGCGCGCTCCCTGCTTTAGTCAAAGTCAGGTATGTCTTGATCCATTTTTAGTTGCGACCTTATGAAGCAAACATAGAATGAATACAATGAAACTATGACTGTCTTTATAGTCTACTTTCTTTACATGCTTATAATTCAAAGAGAAAAAAAAAAAGCAAGATCTCGACTCCCCCTAGGCTTCTTGATCTTTTATTGTTTTCCCACTTCAGTGGGATACGACCAAAATGTCTGACGTGGCAAGAGAAGTGCGCTCTCTCTAAAACCCCGCGGTTCTCGGAAGATTTCTGCGGAGGCAGGAGGATGACTGCGCTCACGGAGCAGATGCCTACAACCCTTACAGTGCGAACAAAATTTCGCCAGCTCTTGAGCTAGACGCTGCACGAGGCTGGCTGGCTATGGTTCAGTCCCCGCGCGTCCATAGCCGGCACCGTTCCAGGGCGAGAGCGAGAAACGGCGGGCTTTAAGAAAGCCCAGCGAGTCGCCAGGCGAAGAAAGCGGGGAAAGGAGGTGGGCGCGCGCGGTGGCGAGAGAGGCCGGCGCGATAGCTCCCTATCCGAGACAGATCTCAAAGGCTAGTGACCCCTTTTAATGAAAAGTCCGAGCGCAGTGCGCACAACTGCGTAGCCTGTATGTGTATACACGGCGAGAGGCACTAATGGAATCGTGAAAATATACTTAGCGGCGCCGCTTGAAGGCCTGCCCATTAGGGGCCAGTGCAAGGCACAGGACACATTCATACGTCACAGACGCGCGGCAGGAGGGGCCTGCCGCACAGCATACGGAGCAAGAGAGACAAAAGCAGCCGTCCTTTGTTCTTGCGCGATTGGGGCCTTGTGTGGCGGACGGGAAAAGGGGGGGGGGGGGGGGGGGGGGTGCGCGTGTCTGCGCGCAAATAGGGGACCGCGGACGGTCGCGAAGCCATTGGTGCTTCTCATTGGGCGGAACATGACCAGTCATTAGGCCATAAGAAAGTTGCAGTCCGCGCTTGCTATAATCCCTTCTCTCCACCGGCCCGGTGCGGTCGTCGGCGTCGCACTCAATAGCGCGGCCAGCGCTTCTCTCCCTTCGTTTTCCGTGGAGCGGCTCCTTGTGCGCTTCTTGCCACCCCGCCACGTTTTCTCCGCTCGGCGGCCCTTCAGACGGACTCGGGAGCAGGAATGTTCTCCACCGTGTGGTGGTACTATAGTCGGCGCCCGTGCGCGGTCATCGCTACATTTTATAGGATTTTCGGTTCCGCTCGGCGGCCCCGAACCTTTTCTGAGGCCGCGCGACGAGATCTGAAATGGGCGCCGCTGATTACGCAAGGCGCACAATCGCGTTTCGCAGCGTCGAGCCGAGCCGCCGCCTGGACCGCATCGCCGGCACGGAGGCGCTGGCCAAATGGTCCCGCACGGAAGGTAATCGAAGGGCTTAGCAGGGGGCGAGCCGTGCGGAGAAATCTCGGTCACATGACGTGGCGGTAGTACGACGGAAGTGCAGATGTCAGATGCCACCTTCGATGTGAGCAAAGCGGACGAAGTGGACTTGTCCGTCACATTTGGCATGAACTCTCGCCAAAATAATCACGCAAAAAAAAAAAAAGAAAAGAGAGAGAGAGAGAGCGGAAACAGGCGGTGTTTCCAGTACCTTTTTGATGTTTTCAGAAAGAACATGCAGAGATTATAAGCTTTGATTTATGACAATTTCTAGTTCTCGAAATCATGTTCATCAATGACGCTGTTAGATTAATTGTATGGCAATAATGATAATGATATTAATATTATTTATTATTTTGGTGATTTTATTATTAGTGTAGATAAGAATAAGTAAGTTAACTAACAATACGAAGGGTTCTTCTCGTGGAGAAAGTATGACTATTCCACGGCTTCTAAAAACAAATGGCCATTTATCGACCGTAGTGTCGAAGGTGCTGTCGCAGTCATTAGATTCCAGTTCACTGCGAGGCCGAGTTGATGGTTGGGAAGGCGATTCCATGGTAGACAACTGATAATGCGCATTTTCTATGCAATTACAGATCAATATCATTGACAAGCGTCATTTGAAAGCTACCGATAGAACCAACCCACGCAAGCCCCGACACTTAGCGGACGTAAAACACCAAGGTGATTCGCAGAATTCTCGAATTTCTGCAGCTAGTTCATTGCCGACGAAGTCCTACGCGAAGGTGCACAGCGGGCGTTTCTGTAGCCGCAGTCGAATTTAGAGTAAACAAAAAAGAGAGACAATAATATGTGGATGTGTCAGCATGAACTGCTCTCTCACATGTTTTCGCAAAGCCAGTTAAAGTTACATTTCAGCAAGAATATAATTACGCATTTACTGTCCACAGGCACGGGAAGCTTTAATGTAGATTCAACCGGGTAACCCAAGGAAGTCATAAATTAGGTAGGGTGGTGGACTTGCGCACGTATGACACGTGAGCAACAATACGCGCCGCCGCGGCGTACAAGCTGTGGCGCTGTGCTGCTAAGCACGAAATGGCGGGTTGGATGTCACCATCCATGTTGTGGCCCAGCCGTATTCCAATGAGACTGGAATGCAAGAACGCTCGCTAAAGGAGCCTAGCGGTGCGCGTCAAGGAAGCCCATGGGGAATGCATTTTCTAACGATTCTTTCCATGTTCCATTCTTACTGCTTCTCGTCATAGCTCGCAGCGAAGCCACGACCCCGTTATCGCCGATATCGGCCATTCTGTGATCATACAAAATTAATAATATCGGAGGAAAAATATTATTTACAAAATATATGTGGTCGAAATAAGTCCGCAGCGCCTCCCGCACTACGACGTCACTGATAGCCAGATTGTGGCTTTGGTAGGTAAAGCCCCTCAGCAGAGCGAACCGAATATACGGTCATTTATTACAACAGTTAGACTGCCCATCTGCACAACCTGGTGCTGCGTCGTAAATATTCAAATTTATCATCCGCTCCGCTGTCAACACCAGCTGTATCAGCCTGCCTGCATTGCTCAGAGCAACGAGCAGGCCAACTGCAATTTGGTTGCCGGTAAGCGCATAGACAGCGACATCGCGAAGAGCTGCCCGGCTGGTGAACAACCCAGCAGTGCTCACACTGTCAGGGAGAATAGGCCCCAGTGCTCAAGAAGCAATAGAACAGAGAAGCGCAAACAAGGGGACAAGAAAAGAAGAAAAAATGTAAGTGATAGCTATCCGCGGACTTTATGACAAGTTCATCAAACAGGTTTCCCATCTGCGGAGCAGTCTATCAAGGCCTACAGCGCACACGCTCGTATAACTCACGCGACGTCAAGTGGTTGCGCGATGCAAGAGGCTGTATGGCGGACATCGCACAGAGCGTAAAAAAAAAAAAAAAAAAAAAAAAGGGGGAGAAAAAAAAAAGCAATACGTAGGAGCGCAAAACCGTAAAATGCGTTTTACTAGCGCCATGCAAACAGAAATATTATTCAATTTATATGTGACGCATTACACAGACGGCCAGAATGACGACATTTTAATAGCCAAACCAAACTAAATCGTGGCTTAGTTGACCATTGGTGCTTAGTTGGCGAAATGCTATAGCCTAATATTAATATCAGAAAACAAATGTGCAGCCGCCGTCACCACCACCACCACCACCACCACCACCACCACCACCACCACCACCACCACCACCACCACCACCACAACCACAACAACAACAACAACAACAACAACAACAACAATAATAATAACAGCAGCAGCAACTACACGACGACGACCGATAAAAAATAAGCCTGCAATTATTAGCCGTAACCTGAATGAAATAACGATTCCAGTTGGCTTATGATTACATGGTGCTGCCACCAGTGAAAATCATGTAGAGAACTTGCAGTTAATCGAAACTTGCCAGCCATTGCTAGTATACGGAAGTGGCGGTAATTTCTCGCCTAAAACTACAAATACCATGAGGCCAGTGCACGTTCGATTTATACATTTGTAAAACTAGGTAAGTCCCAAAAATGCCACGTAAGTCCGATGCGCACAACTTCTCAAAGTGTATATTGTCGAGATGTGGAAAGCCAAGAACGAGAAGGAATGGAAGAAAGAGGATGACGAAGTGGCGAAACAACAAACAGGCAAAAAGTGGCGAGCAATAAGTGCAGGTTGCACTCATGTGAAAAGTGTTCTCCCCAGGGTACACAGATGTTTGTGCGAAATATCTTGAAAACAGGCGTGTGTTATGCGCGCTGATTTGCTCTTTACGCCATAACGGTGCAGAATTGTAGAATTTGCTTTCGAAGCAGCATGTTCCATGGCGTGCATCATGCAGACGGCTTTCGCTGTAAGTTACGATCGTAGAGTGGAATATTCTGCGCATTTCCATCAAAATGTATGTATGAATGAGCAACAAAATATCCACTGCTTCAAGGAATGCACACTTGATGTTCCTTTTAATGCCAATTGCATACAAAGAGGAAATCACGGGGATTCCTTTTTTTTTTTTGTGCTCCACAGAATTGGACAGTTCGCACATTCCGATTATATGCCACTATAAATTAAGATGGCGTTCTAAAGAGAAATCACTATGAAATTTTCGGTGCGATAAGTTTAGAAACATCACAATTTTGGTGCTAGCGACTTGGTGCTGTCTGGAGCAGATGAAATAGATCCATAGTGACATATGGAGTTTGAGGTCATTATAGGAGGAGGGGCATGCAGTTCGCTTATTTAAGCTTTTATCCTTAATTAGAAAGCCAGAATATTACGCGACTATACAGGGTGTCCCAACTATAATGCACCAAGACTTAAAAACCTGCAAATGCCACGTAGCTGGACAAAACCAAGGTAATGTTGTTTTCAGTCACTTGGAGATACTCAGATATTTTTTTGCATCCCGTCTAATTACATAATTAGTCTTAATTAATTATTCATATACTATCTTTCTGTATAGCCACACAAGAATATGACACCTGGCTGCTACGTCCACAACAGCAAATAGAAAAAAGAAGGCTCATCAGGAGCCTTCTTTTTTTCCACGACCTTCCACGACGTTTCCTCTTGTGGGTGTGCTACTGCTGTCAGAGGATTGACCAGCAGAAAAACCTCAGCGTTTGTGTGCGCCACGCACGTAATCCAGAGACTAACAAAATCAATGCAGAGTGACAACCACGGACTGCAAGCACGTATATATGGCGCACTCATAATGAACCAAGCGGAGAAGTTTTCTCAGTGCGCAATATTAACTCAAATGGCTGCACAGACGACCGCGGCTTGCCAGCCCTGATTCGCCGTCTGCGGGCTTTCCCGGAAAGTCTGAGCGAGGCCATTGCGAGGCGCGTTTCGGTCGCCTAATGAGGTCCACCTTTTCTACAGGAACAAATGCGCAGAAGCTGACCTGCCTGTCTAGGCGCACAGCCGCAGCTGCGCTAATGCGCCCGAACAGCACAAACACACATGCGAGCTACAGACGTTGCTTTCCCAGCCCCAGAAAAATCGCGACCAGAGCGACCGCGTTGTAGATCGGGAGGCTACAGGACAGAACTCACCATGATGAAATTTCCTTCCGGAGCTCTCCGAAAGCAAGGCAGATCACCAGATGGCTACGCATAGAACAGCCAATCACGGCGGACTCTGCAAAGAGAGAGAGAGAGAAAAGAAAACACGATTTTGCAAAGGCAAGACGCAGCAGATGTGTTGAAAACGAACAAGCCGGTCGCTACGTTGGCTTTCGGAACGCACGTATAGTGCTTTCCAAAGGCGCACTCAACAGCATAATTTCTCAAATATTTATTTATTTATTTACAGTGCACCCTCCAGCGCCGAAGCATTAATGCAGGGGAGTGGGTGCAACAATAAAGTGACGAGCAGTAACAAAATCACACGGAAGGAGGACAAGGGAGCAATGTATCAAGACTAGTAAAACAGAAATGTAAACAATAGGTATGAGCAATAATAGATTTAGTCTACAGCAACCGGCTTAAAAGAACAGTAACACCACAAATGATTGATCAGTGGCTGGTTTTGAAAGAACAGTACAATCACAAGTCATTAATTAACCTTAAAAACACTTCACGATGAGCACCCACAATTTCAACCGGCAGCTTATTCTGCAGTCAGAAAAACTACGGGGACAAAATTATTACTTCATATAGTTCGTTTTGCAGGCCATTTCACGTATTTTAAAACTGTGGTCTATCCTGTTTGAAATATAGTGGGGTGTCTTGAGGTATTTTTTCTTATCAATGCCTGTCGAGTCGGTGTATATTCAGTGTAGAAGTTTAAGCCTTTGCTTCTGGCGCCTTATCTGTAGCGCTTCTAAACCGACGTGTTTCTTTATCTCATGCAGTTATGTTGACATGTCTGGAGTACCGCTTTGAAACAGACCTTTTGCAACGGCAGACGAAAAAAAAAAATCAGATATTAGTATCGCGTAACTCGCTGGGGTCTATGTTCTAGAATAGTGGAGACAGCGGTAGCTTAAAGAGAAGTTGCGCATCCATTTCAGGAGGGACAACGTTCGGTCCCCTAATTTCCATCACCGGGGGACGTATTTCCTAATTATAATTTTTTTCCAATTAATATCCATTGTTATCATCATCCGACCCGCCGAGTGGTTGATGCTGGCGATAGCGCGGGCGCGGCTTCGTGTGAGCCAATGACGACGGCCAGAAAGAGTGGAAAATGAATAGAAATATTGGGAAATACAGCCGTGTTCCTGCTCGCGTAATCCAAGAACCATAGAGCTAGTGTGAGATCTCACAGCCTTCCTTAAAAAACAACTACAACAAAGAAAGAAACGAAGTCCATGACTGACCGGCAGCTTTCTCGAGTCATCATCATAAGCAGCCTCTCGCGGAGACATTGGTCATCCCTTCTTTTTTAACGCGATGGCGTTAAAGGCCCCGTGTCGCAGAAAATCTGGCGTCGGCGTCGGCGTCCGCGGCCGAGAAAATCCTCCCGAACCATCCCGACCGCTCGGGCCCTCCGCGTGGCGCAGAGGCGTTAGTGAATTGAATTTCTCAAAGTAAAATGCGTCGGAAAAATCTTAAAGTACGACTTAACCACAACCTGCAGACATGATAGCGTCGGAGTGTAATTTTGAATGTACGAGCAAACATATTTCTCTTACGCGGAAACTCAAACACAAAACCCTTTTCCATCATTTCTACCATTCATACAGCGGCGCGCCCCGGTTCGTTGCTTGCAACAACACCGTCCAGATGGCGCTCGCCTCCTCGGCAGCCGTGCGCGGCGGCGATCTTTGAGAAAAAAAGAAAGCGGCAGTTGCCGGGAAGCCTGACAAGCAGTCAGGAATCTTTGGATGCTATCGCGTTCCACTCTTAAAGGCGAAGCTTAAGCGTCCTGCAAAATTTTTTTCGACTTTTGGACATGTTAAAAAGTTGGACATGTTAAAAAGTTCAAATTGAGAGAAATCCTAGACCTCACTAACCTATGGTCACTGCACTTTATCCTACCTAATACTTCTACATCCTGCACTATGCTGGGATCGGCAGAGAGTATGAAATCTATTTCATTCCTTGTCTCTCCATTAGAGCTTTTCCAGGTCCTTATTTACATCATTTGATACATACCACAATAAAATTCACAACTGGACTTCCGATCAACTGAGGAGCTTGTAAATTAAAAACAACAGAAAGGTGGTCGTATCTGGCGCACCATCAAAGACAGTAATGACACACAGGAACAGCACATGACTAGATGTTGAAGTAGCAATACTACAGCGTGTAAGTGTAATACTACAGCTTGCGCATCTTGTTAAAGGTATGCGAACATGGCAACATTGGCCAAGTAACGCATTGCTTTGTTTAAATAGAGAACTCAAACTCTTAAGCTGCCAAGAGGTGAGACATCCTCATTGTATTACGCCACGGAAGTAACTGAGCAGAATTTAGCTACTCCACGCATTCCCTCGGCAACTGGTGCCCCTGCGCAGAAGTTACGGCTCCCCTGCAGAACAACGATTCGGAACACTCACCACTTGCATCTGGCTTTCTCCTTGTAGATTAGAATATGTGTTTAATCCTCATCGTCGAACAGAAAGGAAGGTTCAGCACTTTTATATGGGGAGTTCTCAAATCGAGTATCAATAAACTATCAAAGACTATTCAATTTGTATTCGAAACTTCAAACAATCGCACCCCCTTTACAGAACTAGTGTTTATTATTATAATTTTTTAATAATCGTCATTCAATTAAGAGGAACGTTAACGTAAATTGCACACTTATTAGTACCGCTTCAGAATGAATATTAACTTGCCTAAATGAAAACAAACGAAAGGTTTCTGGTTACATTACATTTCCAAAACGAGCACAGTCGGGGAGCTAAGTTGAGCTACACGCCAAGTTGCGAGCGGCAACCTCATCGATGAGACGCCGTGAGATTGCACGTGAGATTGCACGTGCATGCTAACATAGGCTGCGGTTGTAGCGGCCTAAATGAGCGCAGCGGCGGGCACCGAGCTCCGGTCATCGGCTCAGGGAGTTGTTCCATCATTCAGTGACGCCGGAACCATAAACACATTTGAGGCGAGCAGACCTTCGCTGTTTCGACAGAGCACTATCGGCAATGGCATCCATTGCGTCCAATCAATCGAGGGCCAGCGTAGCAGGCCAAAGAGACAAGCTGTACTTAACAAGGATACAATAATAATTTTTAATGCTGTTCTGTAGAGCTGTGGGTGCAAGCGCGCCTCATCTGAGGCGTGCCACAAAACGCGCACGTTACAGTCAACAACGAAAGTAAACATGGCGATCATTGAAGACATATAGCTACGCAATTAGCTTCCGGGAATCGCTCACATTGTAGCGGTAAAGTAGAAAAATAGACCAGTGAAACGGCGCTTTGTTCGTTTGCTTTATTAGCGTCACCCCCTCCCCCCTTTTTTTTTCATCCTTTCCACCTTCGTTGACTCGCTATCAGTCGGTAAACCTTACTGGTCCGAAATCGGCAAAGTTTTCTGTCTCGGTTCTTCAGTTACTGTCAGTAGTGAGTTTCAAAAGAATTGCGATAGAAAGTTTAGAAAGTTAAGACCAGTTATACTGCTATATCGAATGGGGCTGCACAAGGTCTTACAAAACTATGGATAAGATTAAAATCACAAGCCGCCATGGAACTGCGAGGTCACTGCTCATGGAAGGAGCGCAGACATTGAGCCACGCCAACAGGTCGATAATATACAATCGTGCTCACTCCCCACCACTCCTCTTCGTTCTCGTGAACCTCAAAGCAAATTTTCAAGTAATTCATTTAACATTGGCGGAAACGTCGAAATACGATGCGCACGATATTGAACCAGCGGTCTAATAAAGACTATTCTGAAATGCAAAAATTGTTTACATTTTGCTAACGATATTAAACACCCTAATGTGTGCTTGTGTGAACTGGTTTTCACTTTGTATGTAAGCCCCCCCCCCCCTCCTTTCTTTTTTTGCCAGTTTTCGGTGAAAAAGTTGAAAGCGTTCGTTCGGCATTTCGCAAAAAAAAAAAAAAGAAAAAGGTGTGGCAAAAAAGGTATGAACGTGAGTACTTTGCTTTCGTCATCGATTACAAAAACGCAAGGAGGAAATACAAACCTGGAAGAATTTTTGCCATTGGTAGAAGGGCACGCTTAACACGGAGCTTGCTGTTTCATTGTTTATAAAGGGCCAAACTGAAAAAAAAAAGAAGTTCTGCTAAAGGAATTAGGTCCACTAAATCCCTCTACGAAAAATGCAATATGGAGCATGAAAAGCTAAACTTGTGGGCATACAAATGTACTAAACACAGCAGAAACTTTAAAAAATGCCGCCATAATTTGAAAACGGAAGAGTTCATTCTAAGTCACCAAGTGGACACGAACAAAGAATATCAATGAATATACGACGTAGCGCTCATTCTTAGATCTAGATATAATTCATCAGAAGCCCGTATGTGAGGCGGTTGGACATGTTCATGCTGTTGGACAAGCATTTATGCTTGCAGATTTGCAGAAGAAACCTAAGGTAAGAACTGTTTTTCAATCGGACAGTAGAGCGTGTATTGTCTAGTATGCTCATGCGACTTTCTGTACTCTTCATAGAATTCTCTCAATCAAGGAGGATACGCGACTTGACGAGAAAAGCACAGAGGTCTCCTACCTGCGAAACGCCAAAGGTGTTCACGTTCTCTCAAGGAGAACGACAAATGAACACGCAATAAATATGCGACGTGAAGTCAGTACTTGAAAATTTTCGTTGAATCCGTAAAAGCGCTTTCACTTAGCCACTGTCCGAGGCTGTTTTGCTCATTGTGATTATATGCTTACGCTATTTTACTATACACGAAGAAAATCAGGGATTAAGAGTCATCAGACCAACATTTCATGAGGTCAATTCATGAGCGTCGGCCATCAAGTGTGGATTGCTTTGCGATTTCGGCCCCAGCAGCTACTTTCTGCATTACTTGAACGGCTTAGCCTATAACTGACGTTGTTGTACGTAGGCAGCGCTGCTTATCGGAAACTCATCAATGTACTCGACAACTTTGAGAAGCGCTGTTCACCGAACGATCACTCCTGTTGGCACAAACGGGACTTCAGATTACCATTTGGCTAAGAGACTCTTCGTTGCTGCCCGATCAGCAATCGCCTCAAGTGGATGAGCCATGTTGTGTCGAAGCGTGTCGTAACTTTTCTGCGCGTCCGCCATTGGCCGTGCAACGTATTTTCCCTTGCTTTAGTGAGCAACGCGCCCGAGCCTGCGCCACATGAAGGGGCATTTGACGCCGAAAAAGATTGGCGGCCACTGTCGAGCGCGTACACACGTGGTAACGACGGCGAACGCGTCGGCGGTACACAGTCTCTCAGGCGGCCGCTGTATAAAGAGGCTCGGCAAAAGCCCGCGGAGGACACTTGTACGCGCTTGCCTTCACCACGCTGCCGCCGGTGGCATAAAAAGCAGCGCCGGAAACAAAACACGCCAGGCATAAAATCGCCCAGCGAGTCCCTCGGGCAGGTCCCTTCTGGCTTCTCGTTTCTTCCTTCCCTCTGACGCCCCTCTCAGCTTTCCGGACCAGTATCCATAAACTGAGCCGATCTTATCAGTTCCCAGGGCAGGAGCCCGAGTCCACAATTCAGACGGCACGCTGCCACGCCGCCCTGGTGGCGAGTTTATGCATTGTATACATTAGCGGAAACCGCAACGGCTCCGGGGTTCGCTTTAAGACGCTCTCCGAGGATTTTACGATAAGGGTCGTGCAGCCGTATACCACCGCGAATAGACCCACGGCGCATAAACATGCACACATGCGTGCGGACCATATCGCGCTCCGGGTGGGACTCTGCGCCGCAACACAGAGCGTCGCGCGCCCTCTACTCGCGCTGATGAAAGTGGGAGATCGTCAGACTTCCCCTCCCCGCTTCCCACCCCAGGCTCAAGTGCTCGCACGACGCCCGTGCTCATCTCTCTGGACGTATATGGACACACGCACAGCGCCCTCCGGCGCGCACGCTTGTGGTTTGCATCACTAACACGTCAAGGCGAAAGCACCGAGCCCGAGAAAGAGAGCGAAACACAGTGTAAAGGACGCTTGACGAAGGGGAACGAGACGCGGAAGAACGATATTTGAGCGCACCGAGACACCGAGTCGCACAGATACCAAATGTACGCCTACCAAAAGTTGCCTATTTTCTTCCCTCGGTCATAGTGCGCACAAGCAAAATCCGGACCCGGACAGTGCATGCAGGCGGGCTTTACTCGCTTTAGGGACTACTGGCTCGAGGCTGCCAACCCGAGTGCGGCTTCCCGTAGTTCCCGTTGAGCGTGCGACCTTTACGGCAGATCCTACGGAGACACGCGTTCAAATTAAGAAGGCCGGAAAATCTAATGCAGCCGGCGACGCAACACGAAAGCAAAATAAAATAGAAACAGAAAATTAAAAGCTCGGCTGTATATACGTATTTCCCACCAGAACCACTCTAGGATCCCGAGTGATTCTGCCAAGTGAACGACTTTCGGTGGCCTTTTTCTCGATATTGCGCCCAAGGCAACTTGCAGTATACTCCGCCATAGTACATGCGGCCACAGGAGAGTAAGGCGTGGGCTCGCTTTCTCTTGTGAACGTGTCATCGTTGCGAAGAGCTGCGCTGCTTATGTAATTAGCGCTCATCTGCGTCTGACGTAGGAAGCAGGCTTACCTAATCAACAGAGTCATTTATAGAGGAAGTAGGCAGCTAGTGACGTGCCGACGGCAGTGCATAAGGCTTGCAGGAAGCATTTCATAAGCTTGCTTATCTCTGCATAGCGCAGTTAGCGTCGGAGTGAACGCAGATAGATCAAAACTGCTAATGAGAATAATGACTGACAGATAATAACACACGACTGAGCGTACTTGGCGTGCTCAATATAAAACGAAATCATTAACCAGTACGTACCCACTGCCTCTGCTCACAAAAGTGCACCTGAAAAGGTACCCGGAAAACAACTTGAACGTGCTCGTAATCTATGAGGAAGAATAATCAGTGAAACCGAGAGGCTCGATTTTGCAACAACCAATCATACGAAGGCAACAGACAATGAAGCAAAAGAAAGCACACGGAAATGAACTGCTTCTAAAAAAAAAGGAAAACAAAGAAAGAAAAAAAGAAAAAGATTACCCAAGGAGGAGGGTTAAACTTGCGATAAACATCCTAGTTCGTATTCTTAATAAAATAATAAGATTATGCAGATCCAACATAAATTTTGGAATCTATGTGAAGCGAAGCTTTCGGCAAGCGGTTAATTAAATGCTATGGAAACGTTCATCTTCTGCACAGCGTTTTGCAGCAGAGCGAGTATATACCTGCCCGATAAGTAAGCAGTAAGACGCGGCCACCGCCACAACGCGACCCATGCAATCGACGCGACCGCGCATTACACAGTCTGCAGGATCAGCCCACTTTTCAACCCGCTATATCCGGGATCAGCCCAGATTACTATTATACACTTTTGATATCCGGCCTGCCTTGCTCGGCAAGAACGCGACCGAGCAGACGCGCCAAGCTCCGGGAAAGAAAACGTTGAACGTTCCGCTTTTATAAAGGAATTTTGCGCACGAAGACGTATATTTGTCGTAGTCAAGACTGAGGATATTTGAGTACCATTTGTCGTTTCATTGCGCAATGCCGTAGAGAACACAGACGCCAGATTGAACATCTGCATGAGTAGTACAGATGGGCTACATATAAGCCGCCTCGTTATATACCCGTACGAGTGCTGTCCCATGCGTGAGCTATTGGCAAGACAGTAGGAGCCGCCTCGATCAACGAAGTCCCGGAGGGGTCTATAGAAAGCTTCGCTATGAAGGGACAGCGGAGGTGAAAAATAAAAATTATCTGCCAGCGGGAACCTAACCCACAATTTCTGCATAAAGTGTGCTGTGGCTCTGCTACTAAGCTATCGAAGAAGAACCGATGTTTGCCTTCGATAGCAGATTGTTTTTTTTCCCTCTTGTGGCCGTGCGGCCAAAAGAGAAACATTATAGATTTGCTAAACGTCAAATCCTTATGGACGGCGTCAAGTAGGTGCCAGCAACATTCTGAGAGCCCACCAGCCAGGTTCCGGAACTTCGTGCACTTTGCCGGGTCTCGTGAAGGACCGTCTCTCAGCGGTCATCATGTAAAAGAAATAAACAGAATTCTGCAGCAATGATAGAGCAGGGACTCGAACCTTGGATTCTTCGAACCTTGGCGCCACGTTCAACCACGCGGTGTCGTCGGCGCCATCGTGAGCTCGGAGGAACTAAGTACTGCTTATTGCAAATTGTACTGCGCATGACGGAGGGCAATGTTTCGACTTCGACAACAACGAGCCGCAGTTGGAACCGACGATTACTCAACATACTCAGTTTAGCAGTGAAACGCACGGTAGTCTCGCTATTCCAAGCTACAGCCTATCACGTGTACTCGCTTCGTTTGCCATGTTAAGAGGTGGTGACGTTTCAGTGGCGCTGCTGGTGTTCATGATGATGGTTTCGATGACAATAGCAATCAAATAAATTGGAACAGGAATAATCGTCAAATCCATCGAAGAGGAAGTGGACGAAGTAAGCCACGTGACCGAAAGAATTAAGTGTATCATGGCTGCGAGGCGCAAACGCATTTTGCATGCCTCCTCCTTGCCGGCACCTTGCTCCACGTCACTAAGATGAATGACAAAAGGAAAATTCAGCGGATGAATGTTGATGATGCAATTAGCACTTCATGCTTAGAAAGAACCACAGGTGGTCAAATTAATCCGGAGCCCTCCACTACGGCGTGCCTCATAATCAGAACTGGTTTGGCGCGTAAAACCCCAGAAAGAAGAAGAATCATTCCAGCTATACTGTAGTCGTTATTGTATGTTGTTGTTGTTGTTGTTGTTGTTGTTGTTGTTGTTGTTGTTGTTGTTGTTGTTGTTGTTGTTGTTGTTGTTGTTGTTGTTGTTGTTGTTGTTGTTGTTGTTGTTGTTGTTGTTGTTGTTGTTGTTGTTGTTGTTGTTGTTGTTGTTGTTGTTGTTGAGTGTAGTGTGCAAGCGTTTGCATACAAAACGCATCGGCGCGCAGGAATGTTGGACGTCAGGCGGTCCCACCGACACATAATATGTACCGTTGCTGGGTTACTGTGATGCGCAGTTGTAGTCAAGAATTGAATTGGTTGTGACGACATATTGTAAAGCTGCGTCTACACAAAAATTTTAGATTTGCAACTGTGGTCTGGCTATGTACAGCTATTGCGATTCGCCGTTCATTTTCTGGATTAGCCTAGGCGTGTGACCAAGCAAACCATCTCCATTAAACATCATCTTTCTAGCGTGAATGTTTTGCCAACGGCAGAATATTATTAACGCCGTCATTTAATCTACATAGAGTCCACTAAAAAGCGTTTGCACATGCGTGAAGGGAATGACTCGGACATATATTAATTAAAACATGCTTGCCCAAATGTCGTCGTTGGCCCTGCGGCTTCTGGCGACGTCTTCGGGGGCGGTGGAAGGATAGGGACGGTAAGTATTCACGAAGCTAAGGGCCACCTAAGGGCTCTACACAAGCTAAAACATGCTCGACATGCGTGGCGAAAGCGCGCCTCCAGAGATGATCACGTGCGCTGCGCCGGATGTTCACGCCACACAACACTGCGAGCGCGTTACTCAACACCGCGGCTGCCTCCAAACATAAACACGCAGACACCGCGGAAAAGCCCCCGCCGCATAACACGGCGAACGAAGCGAGTACACATGAAAGGCCGTAGTCTGGAATAGCGAAATGAAAGAAGACGAACGCGGCGAAGCAGGTTTTCACGCCACGGTTTATAAAACATAAGAATAGCAAGGTTTCTATACAAAAAAGCCACTGCAGGCCCACACGGCACCGGATGGTGCTTTCCATCAAGGTTCTAAACTGCTATTAAGATACAAACACTCTCTCCCCTTGGTTATGCGGTCACTACGATGTGGCTCAATGCCTATTTTGTTCCACTCTGATGTTCAGATATATGCAAACAAGCAGAAAATATTGCACTGCTTCACTGTAATAACTGACTCGTTGAGCACATGGAAACAGGAAAAAAAAAGCATTATTGATTAAGTTGATTTAAGAGAAAGAAAATGAACCCAGAAAATAAATGTATAAAGGTTGCTTTTATTAACATGAAATGAAAAAAAAAAGAAAGTAATAAAAATAATTCCAGTAAAATAAAACTAAATAAAACAATACAATTTTACTTTTCCTCCTCACACGGACGCTGACAGCTTGTATAATACAGGCATACAGCCCCCTGACCTGCATTACCTCTGTTGGAATGGAGAGATGACGAACGTCGGAAGAAGTTATTGTATGCAATACATCCGCCTTTCAAAGCGACAACGCTAAAATAGTCAGAACCAAGAAGTGAAAAAGACTGATAAAAGTTCAGTGCAAGGCAATAACACATAACAAGAAAGGAAGAGAGGATTTAGGAGGAAGAATCAGGGGGACTTTCATTACGATCAGATCACACTATTTGTATGCATCAAGAGTAGAGCTTAAATTTAATTATGTGGCCTTATGATAAAAGTTTTGTACCAAGTTTAAACGACTGTCGGAACTATTTCTGTTTCTCAACTGAAGTTTCAGAAAGTGCAAGTTAATAATTTGCTCTAAAGATACATAGAACTTTTGATGGCTATATAACCTTACAACATTTATTTAATAGCGGTGGGACTGCTCTAGCACGTTGGCTTCCCGTTGAGCTTAAATACGGACGGTAAGATACACATGCGAGCTGCAATATTTACAGAATAAAAATCTGGAATTACTGTACGGATACCACTGAGAATTGCGAAGCAGCGCGAAATGCATGCACGAAAGGAAGACGTAAGATACACACAGGCTCAGATTCCTATGTCGAACCAACTAGGCTAAGTTTCCAACCTGGTCAACATGCCACTGGTCATTGAGTGTGATAAAGTCTAACGGTTCGTGCAGACCAAGCACGCGGTTAGCTTTAGCAATTACATCACGTAATAGTGCCAGGGCAGGTTGCCAGATATATAAGAACACCACGATAGTTGAAGGATGATAACGACTCAAGAGACGTGTTACCAAAATAACAGCGTGGGCATACAAGTAAAGCTCGAGAAACGCACATTGATTAGCATTTAGAAATGTTCCATTCCATGCTCCACAGTTCGCAAAAAGCACGTATGTTAGTCAAGTCCGTCGGGAAAGGAGCGACGTCGTCTTCGTCAGCTATCTTACGGTAAGTTACGCAATCATTCACAAAGAGGGAAATAGATACAACGTTAACGCGCAAATACTTGATGAGATTTGATAGATAGATAGATAGATAGATAGATAGATAGATAGATAGATAGATAGATAGATAGATAGATAGATAGATAGATAGATAGATAGATAGATAGATAGATAGATAGATAGATAGATAGATAGATAGATAGATAGATAGATAGATAGATAGATGCAGGGAGGTTAGCCATGGTCGCACACGGTTGGCTGCCTTAACGTGGGGAAGATGAAAAGAAAAATTAGTAGGGAGAAGGAGGGAGAAGGAGCGTCAGTGGGCACACACCCGATGATGAATTTTCAATCAATGATGAACATTAAAAACAGTTAAGACCTTACAGTGGACCCTTGTGGAACGTCTGAGAACACTGACAGACAGATGAGACATGATTATTACAAATTACTGCTCACAAATTCAGTACGGCTCGTACGTTTGGCACAAAGGCTGGGATCCAGTAAAGCGCAAGTAACGTCTAGATTTATTTGACTCAACTTAGAAAGTAATCAATGATGACTGATCTTAGAGAATGCTTGAGCTATGAATACAGAGTCAAGCAACAAACGCCGTCATCTGTAAAGGCACGAAGCCGTACTGCGCAAGAAAAAAAGAATTATGAAGCCGTGTTGTGCGAGAGTAAAAAGCTGGTTAGGCTCTAGAAAGTTAACGAGATGGGTGAAAATAACTTTTTCAAAAATTTCACATAGTACCGACATGAGTGAAATTGGATACAAATTTGAGGGATTCGGTGTTACTCCAGAATCGTGCGCAGGGACAACAGCACGTAAGAAAAAAAAAAAAAAAAAAAGCACGACGGATTGTTGGAAGATATTCGAGGCCGTTTTTTAAAGGTTTGGTGGTGATGATATGTGAGCGACATGACGTGTTTTTAAGATTCTAGATAACGGTATAAATTCCTTCGGAATTAGTAAAAACGGCTTCTTTGGGTAAGTAAAGGGGAAGTGGTGAGGAATGTTGTTAACACCTATTGGACGAGAAAATGCTGTTATAAATGTGGCTACGTAAAAGAGACGCGCATTGTTCCGCAGACACCGGGCTTCTCTTCCGTCGTCAACCATGCTATATTGCCGAGTTCGTTGTCTGGTACAATATTCCAAGAAATTTCCAGGTGATAACGTGTCTGTTGGTGCCATGACACTTGTAACTAACATAGGGCCCGTATATCTGGCTGAGAAGAAAGTATAATAAACCGTGTCAGCAGACTATAGCTTGCCAGTATAAGTATAAAAAAATCTTCCTTGCGCGATACCATCACGAATATCCCCGTTTTGTTTTTATGCTAGTAGAAAAAACTATTTAAAATAAATTTAAAGCTCGACTCCAGGTACGTTAGACTCTACCCGTACTACGTGTGCCCGTCGGTTCACGTATGCAGTATCGGCTGTGTCCAATCTCACAACGTCGGTAACCGGCGTACACGTCTTGCCCTTGCATACACCTCTTGTTGGTAGTAAACGTCAACAACAATAGAAATAACGATCGTGGTGACGACACAAAATGTGTATAAGCTGCAGAAAACATTTAACGCACAATACGAAAAAAAAAAAAAAAAACGCGCACGCGTAGCCAAAAGAGAGAACAAGACGGGCACATTTTTCAAGTTGGATATGTTCCCCGCCCTTGCTCAAGAAGACAAAGTCACGCGGGATCCCGAAGGTAAAAGTGCATCGGCACGACGACGAACATGCATATTCGCGCGGCAATATTGCAAAAAAAAAAAAAAAAAAAAAAAAAAAAAAAAAAAAAAAAAAACAAACGGCACTCTGTGCTGCCCAAGCCAGTGCCCGAGATATATTTATTTCATCACTTTGCCGTGCAAACGTATACAGCGAAACACAGCGCAACTTTTAAATGTTCCGAAAGGCCGATCGTCTGGCACAGGTAGCGCTGTATACGAAGCAAACAGCAGCAACCACGCGCTGAAGATGGCTCATGATGTTGGACAGCCAGCGCTTACTGCTTGCCTTTTTTTTTTCTCCAGTGACGGGAGCTCCCAGGTAGAAAGAAGCGAAACAAGACACGAGAGAGTTCGCGGGCGCAGGGATTGAGCGTTGGTTAATTATTTAAGGGAATCCCGATGGTGCGCCGCAAGGAAAACCTCGACCCTGTTGCTCGGGGCGGCGCACTCGGTTCTGACCGTTACTACAATTAGGCATCTGTGCGCGCACCCACAAAGTGTGGTTCATTTGATAAGTCGCGGGTGGCGCATCCCCGACAGAGCCGCCTTATCGAAGTGGGGCGCGCTCTGGTGCGCCGCTTTTATGACTCCCGCTTTGAGCGGAATTATGGGAAGGTTTGGGGACCCATGGCTCACGCCACTTTTCCCCATCCGCACCGCCGCCCGTAACAGGTGCAGCAGTGCGGAGGAGCGCGCGCACGCCGCTTGATGGCGGCCGCCTGGCTGCACAGCCGACGTGCTCCCTCGTCGGGCTAATGAAGGCCTCATAAAAAGACGGCCCTACTCGTGCCATTGCCCAGACACGACTCCGGCGCTTGCCTGCCTTCTTCGTTGTCCCAAAAAGGGAAAGAACAACGCGCCAAAGTGCGCGCACACCTCGACGCTATAGAAACAAGCCGAGCCTGAGTATGGGTGTCGTATATATATATACATATATGCACGTACCTCGTTTCATGCGGCCAGCGATGCAGCTGCTATTGTATGCGCGGAATCGCCAGTTTCATCTCTTGAGGCAGACGCGATAGTCGGAACAATGGGGAAGAAGGTGTGGCGACGTTCGTAAATCGACAATGTGAAAAGTAAGACGTATAACACCTTTGGCTTATTGAAGGGGCTGCGCCGCAGGCCCTTTATAGCATGCCAGCTTTATTACGCATACCATGTCGCTAATACATCACTCTGTATATATATATAAACATGCGCCAACCAATGCACGGAGACGTAGAAGTAGAAAGAAAGAAACAATCGTTTAGAAATAAAAGGGCCTAAAGACGCAGTGCGCATGACTGCTTGCAATGTATACGCTTTCGAGAATAACGTAGACTAAACGCAAACCGCAACCGCGTGATTCTACAGGCGCCGGGGGAGCGAGCGCGCCCCCCCCCCCCCCTAACCTCCTCTCACTAACTCAAAAGAATATATTAAAGACGTTTTCTAAGTGAGCTGTTTTCTAAATTGTGGCTAAAAAACAAGAACTGTCGACAAGCCGGTTCTAAACTCGTGGAAACAACAGCCATACACGAACAACGTACAGCGAAATAGGCAGCGCTGCCAGAGGCAATGTGTGCGGAACTATAGAGCATGCAAAAACATTTGGCGTTTGAATGCGTCATACGGAGAATAAATATCGTTTTAGTACAGCGCGATGCCTGCCCCGAGGCTGCTCATCTACACTGTAAACGAAAATACCCCCACATGGGAATTTTACCAAGGTGATGTGCCCTATATACTCCCATCCTTGAATATTTATTCCGATGTATGGGAGGAATACAACGGCATTCCCTCGTTTCACTCCGCTCACAACCTGTGGGAGGATAAGGGCGGACATGACGTGATTTTATTCCGCCTTCAAAATGTTGTTCTCCCCGGGAACTCCGCACAGGGAGTTTTAAAAAACTCCCCCGCCGGTACAGGTTGGTCACGTGGTGCTTCCCATAAGGCTGTGCGCCGCGCCAGCGACCGGCCGCGTTCGGGGGAGTCGGCGGTGCTCATGGCTGACGGTTTGTTTACATCTGTGAAGTGTCGTTCTGTGCCAGCGTTTCGCCGATTTTCTTTCCTATACTTCCTTCCAGAAAGTGTTATAGGCGTGCCTGAAGCTCACTGTATCTCATCTTCATGTGCGTTAGCTGTGATCACTCTGCTGGCAACGATGAATGCAAGAGCAACGATTTCAAGTGCGGAAAAAGGCTTAGTTGTGACCACGAAGCTGCCGGTTGACTCGTGATGTCGGCTCGGGTTTCTGGCTGTGCTTCCGTGTTGCGTGACCTTGGCTTGTGTTCCTCAGTGTGTTCAATACCACTTTTATGTCCTTTTGAGTATGTTCTGACATCGTCCGGTGTAAAGTGCCGCGTAGCAATGGCAACAGCAGCCACTGTTCGAGCGACAACGTCCGTGATAGCCGCACATGAATGCCATATTCCGACTTCGTCACGGTGCTGTGCTGCCAGTAAGTTATACCGGGGTGCAAGCAACTCTTTTATGAATCTGTGTACGGATATCCTCGCCCAAGAAATACGGTAGGACGTAAGTACGTACTGTGAATATAGCTTCTTACTGAGCGATGTGAATTGAATTGTTATCGCGCAGTTCTGTTTTGATCACGTCGTTGCTTCGGATATTGCATTAACATCATGCTCCATCCAACATACTGATTTAGGAGCATACCTGCTGGCTCCGAGCGTGAGGATTCGTTTGCCAGATCAGCGATATGGCTCCGTTTCACAGCCGAGAGACATTGCTTGGACGCGGAGCAAGTAGTGCGGTCAAAAAAATGTATGACTACGCAATTTTTTGTGTTACGTAGGCTGCTACGGGTCATGCTCACATGTAATAAATTGTTATCCTGCCACAATTCTTTCGCACGAAGCTAATTTTGTCATGAAGCACGCGCACGTACATTTTTCTTGCGTACTGTAACTAACGCACTACTTTTTGGCCGCGGACGCCGGCAGTGTGCGAAGTCGCTTCAGCGCTCATGGAATGGCATTCTAACTTTGAAAAATTATGCCATGAACGTTGTTTTTTCAATATTCTAAGTTAACAGTTCCGTGTGGATTTAGGTTTCATGTTACTTTCAGAGAGGCCGATCTCATATGTGCGAGCCTGTGAGTCGTAATTCTGAAAACACTACAGCTGCTCGCTAGGCCGTCTCGAGGCCCACATTATCGTGGCTATATTTACTGGCAGGGTTGCTTCTTGTTGTGTGTCGAGTGTGCGTCGGATGTCATTCACAGCTCTTCATCGGGTGTTTCTCAAATGTTTGTGTTTATGTATTGCTTGGTCTGTCTGGTCTCGTTCACTTGTTTCGCAGAATTTGGCTTATTCTTGTGCGTATATTTCAGAATTTGACCCGAAGCCTCTACATAAAAATTCTCCACGCAAATTGACGTGTTTTTTTTATACTCCCGGTACACCTCGAAAAAACTCCGTCCAGCTCGAAATAAAAAATAAAAATGACAGAAAAAAAAAAAACTCCGATGGCACCACGCAAAAATTCCGCACGCACGGAGTAAAAATTATACTCCGATCATTCGGAGCATAATAAACTCCCAACCGGGGGGTCCCTAGAGGACAAGCATTATACTCCCACCTGAGAGTTATTTCCGTTTACAGTGTACTAATATGCGCGCATTGCGCAGTTGCTTGAGAGCGCGCACACCTGGCCCTTCACACGAGCATAGCGCTATAGAGTGAAGTCAACTCAAAGCTACGACCACTATTTACCTATTGGCGCCTTTGCCGTTATACAAATTGGTACTAGCTATTGTAAACAATTATTATCGTAACTGAACAAACAAACGAATGCATTCTTTCAGTTTCATCACCAACAAAACGAAACGAGAAAGCAAAGGTGACACATTAATTCCGAGTTAGGAGGATGCTATCACACTTGCGTCACTTTTAGTCTTCATTGCCTCTGTCAAAACCGTATCCAGATAACATGTGACACACACACACACACACACACACTCACACACACACACACACACACACACACACACACACACACACACACACACACACACACACACACACACACACACACACACACACACACACACACACACACACGCGCGCGCGCGCGCGCATTAACCAAGAAGTCGAAAGCTGTCACCCGACATTCATTTCCATTATTCCCCAAGCGTCCTGCGTCATGCTCGCTTTCTACGTGAAGTTTTCCGGTGTGACGAGAAAGTGCAATAGGGTGGACCGGCAGAATGCATCGACGAGAACGACGCTGGACTCGCACTCTTCGAGCCCAGATGGCGCACTGTGAACGAACAGCAAACGGCCAACGCCCTGGCGCGCAGCGCGCCAGCGGCCGGCGCTAATTCATACGGTCCAGCGTCGTCTTCCCGGGCCCGTCGCCACGGTCTGCAGCGGCGACCTGCGCAGGCGCACCAACCTTTCTCTCTGGGCCGTATCTAATTATCGCACCGTAAAGGTTTATTGCGTTCTGACCCTCTCGCCGAGGCGCATTTCCCGCGTACCATACCATTTCAGCGCGGCACTGATAATAACGAAGGGAGGGTGTGGAGAAGGTGGCCCATAAATAATAGTTTTTTTTTTCTTTCGGGCCACGCACCAAAGACTCGGCCGTGTAACGGCTCTGGCGAAGAGCCGCCGTGTGACATTTAAAATGACGCTGCGTGTCTTAGGAATTATAACCGCAGATAAGGAATACGGAGAGCCCGAACAAAGCCGATAGCGAAAGAAGGCAGAAATTATATATACCGCGAGATAGATGTTTACGAGCGCGGCCGCGACACGCTGGTAAGTGCGTCACGAAGCTGGCCATCGCTCTCCCATATAGAAACGAGGCTTCCTTTTCTATCGCTCCCCTTTCACTTGCGTGACTCTGCTGGGCCGGATATTTCGTTGTTCGCTCACGTGCGAGTGATGTTGGTCTCTCTCTTCCATATCGCACGCGGCAAGAAGCAGAGCGAGACGCATTCACCCACAAGACTACTGTAAGCTTCCTCTGGCACTTATATCTGCAAAAGCTTCATTGTATCTTTCGCAAGTATTCGTTAAAAAAAAAAGACAAGAAAGAATAACTAAAGGCTCTTTGCATAAAACTGGGACTGAAAAGAGTTGCGATTGCAAGGTCTCCGTTACACGCGGTGCTACTGACGCACGTGCTCATCAATCATTGATTCAGGTGCACGTTGACGAACTTAGGCTATAGCAAAGCCCAGATGATGCAGATAATGTACGCACCTTGGCGAAAGCTGTATTCACTGCGACGTTGTATTGTGGCGCCATCTAGCTTGCAATCGGCGAACGAACGCTGTTGCCCAGGGGATTTCTGTGCGCCCCTTTTTCTGGGTTCAGACAAGACGACAGAAACCAATGTGCACACTATAAGCATAACTTGCTATCGCAAGTAAAAGCGACACCACACCAATAGAGCCGTTGCACCGGCCAGAGGGCGCTATGACGTTTTCGCTTATCACCGCAGTTTCGCCGACAAGGACCTACGTAAACGTTTCATCGTTCGTCTGAATGTTGTGCACCGAGCTTTGCCTAGCTGTCCATAGCTCGCGGATATTCGCGCTTCCAATCTCTATCGGCAAGCCCGATGAGTCATGCGGAGCACGCGCACTTCGACATCTTCCGATATCGGGCAATTTTACCTCGTGATAAGCGATCGGAGATGTCACGGCGAATGTGTATCACGTCGCTCCAATTTTGCTTCCTTCACTCGCTAGGTTGGGTGTTCTCACGCTGCCCTCGGCTTCTTCAGCGCCAGTTGCCTATAGTACAACACGTTCGATCTCCGTTGCTTTCAGTACGGTTACGTTGGTTGCATGGCACAATTAGAAAGATGCATATCATTTAGTTTACTTGCATATAAAAATTCAAGTGGCTCGCGGGTGCACTATCACTGGTGAAATTACAGGGGAATATTAAACGACTTTTGCTCTGCATTGAAGCAAACGAGCTTCTTTGAATAATTACAATGTGCACAAAAAAGAATAAAGAAACAAGGAAGCGGTACAATGGCTTGTATCGAAAGCTACTGTATGAATATGCGAATTTAATTCATGTGTCAGAGGTAGAAATATTTTTCTCAGCTCAAGCCCAGTTCAAATGGCAAGTAGCCTATGTGCAAACATGTCTTCGAAAAGAACACTAACTTGTTGGGGAAACACCGGTGCCGCTAGCGTTCCATCGCGAAACGTTCCAGGTGGCATTCGTGTGGAACATTCCTCCAGCGCATTCTCGGCATTGCGGCATACGGCGGTGTCGCGTCCCTTTTATGCAGTGTAATAATCACTCTGGTAGCGTAGCCGAACTATGTGAAGGAGATATTATATTTGGCAACCACATGGAATGACTACTTTTGACTCGAATTAGAAAGGGAGCATTGAATCCGGGTGACGCCACTTCAAAAGTACGTATAAAGTAAGCGCTCAGTGGTCGTTGCCAGTTTAGAAATCTTCGCGGAATAGCCTCCTATAGAGATAATTACTAGCGCGAACTTCGAAAAATCGTACGAATGTCCCACGTGCGGACGTCGCACCAAAGGCATTGCGCAAGTTGCGAAGTTGCGTCGCGGGCTTTTCGACGTGTGCGTGAACTATATATCGATGCGTCCAAGTGCAAACGATAAAAGCAGAGGGACTTCTCTCGGCTGTGCAATACATATGTGTTCATGCGCGTGTGTGCGGTTCTTATTTAAGGGCAGCATCGGCGAGCAAGAAGTGGCCAGCGCGGAATGAGAGCAACGGCGCCGGGCGCTTTTGTCCATTAGCAGGCACGGCCCAGCGCCTACGTCGTCAGACGCCCGGGGACGACGGCACGACGCCTGGGCCTGCAGTGTCTTACTCGGAATTATTTTCTGCAACATCCTCTTTTCAGCCTCCTCGAAAACTCACGATTCATTTCTCCCCGCTCTTGTGCCATCACTAAACAAAGGCAGCAACGGCGACGAAAGACGAGGGGGCCAGCTGTAACTGACTTGTTTCCCACTGTTTTCATCAAGACGGGCGCCCGCCTTCCGTTCCGAACGACCAATCATTCTTGCGACATGGACGAAACACACACACACACGCACACACAATACAGTACGGGAGACAAAAAGAATATGGCCATAATAACCGAATAGCGAAACAGCGAAAAAAGTAAAATGGGAAGACAGAGAGCGAGAGCAGAAAGAGGAGTAGAGAAATCATTGCTGCGTCCAACTCATTAAAACTTCGCCAAAGTGGTCATCGGAAGCCGACATCTCTCCTCTAGAAAGCTCCCCTTCAAAGTTGCGCCGCTTGCTCCCCACGAAGCTATTCCGCTCTGAAAAATCTTTCGGCTCGTCGTTGTCGTCGCCGCCACTGCCGCTGAACCCGGATCCCTCCTCCTCAGGGGGGCTCGGCCACGCCACTTCCGCTCTTCCCCGACGACTGTCGAGATGTCTTTGTGAGGTGAAGCAACAAAAGTGCAACGTATACAAGTTGGTTACGCGAAATGTAGCACCAAGTGACTGGCCATCTGGCACCACAGTGCGCGAATCGAAGCCGGCCAAGAATCAGCGAAGATTCTGCTGCCCCGTACTCACTCCTTTCCCCACTGCATCCCGTGCGGCTACACAGGCACCTCCCGCCGCACCCAAGAGCTCAAGAGAAATGGACAGGAACGCGCACACGATAGCCTGGCGTGCGACAGACCCTAAGGACGTCGGGGAAGTGCGATTTCAGCAGCCACCTCTGAAGGAAGCCGATGATATTCAAGGTAAACAAGCTAACACGACGTCAGAGTGACAAGTAACACGAAACATGCAGCCTTTTTAAACCATTTATACAAATGCGCAGGATCATTTGGCAGTAATATGATATGGTTATGGATGCCGAAGATACACAATCTGGAAGCTTTCACCACGTGCGAAATAATGACAAGCATAACGTCCAACACTAGTCGCCATAATATTCATCTACGCGTATCAAGCAGAAGTGCAATCGGAAGTAGGCACATGCAATTGGGTAGCTTAAAAAAAAAAGTCGACACTAAGCACATGTTTCAAGGCCTATACACAAGTGAACAAAGCTATAGGACGGGAAACAAATTCACAAGCAGGCACAATGCGCTGCGTGAAAAATCAGCAAATCACACTGAATGCATACTATAACGGAATTCAGCCTCCACGGTAACGCGAACATATCATTAAAATATTTCATACCAACATGAGATTATTGTAGTTAGCGTCCGTATAATGCCGGTAAAAGACCAAGAGACGCAACAAAATGAGGTTAGCTACTGGTCGGCAGGCTTTGAGCGCACCTGTATTTTCCTTTACATTACAGTGTTGAATTTATAGATGAGGAAAGATTCGCGAATTTCCCGCTCATGGTACGAGCGAAAACCGGATTCGAGTATCGTTGCTCTGATTTGATCGAAGGGGTGACCAGGCATGTTGACATGCTTTGATAGGGGAAGTTTGGGAAGTGTTATATGGCGTGAGACTTATGATTATTGAATCGCGTTCTGAACAACGTTTCTGTTCGCATTCAAGCATGTATATTGGAACTATCACAGTTGACATTCCCTTTGGTTTTTACCCGGAAACCAGTAGACGAGCTGGTGACAAATTGTGTAGTTACCTTGTGCGCACACATCTTACATCCCGGTTTACCACAGGGAGTACAACCGTTTTCTGTAAACACTGCGAGCTTTCAGGATGAAAGAATTTCGAGAAGGTTTCTTGACCGTCGGTACACAAACCTCAGTGGCCCCGGGTAAATATTTTTTAGGCGTTTGCTTTGTGTTAGGATGTTGTGGTGTCGTTTCAATATGACAACTACTTTTGGAGTGGACCCAGAGTAAGTCAAGACAAGATTCGCTTGATATATGTCGGTAAAGGTGGGATTGGCGTTAAGAAGATTGACCCAGGTTAGTTGGTCTGCACGCTTAATGGCGTCATCAACTATTTGCGGTAGATGTTTCCGTTGAAGGAGATAATCCTTTAGTTCTTGCCACTTTGAAAGGAAATCATCGCGGTTTGAGCATATTCTTTTAAACCGACGCGCCTGGCTATTAGGTATTGCCGTCCTACAATGCAGGACGTGACTGCTCTGAAAATGGTGTTAGCCAGCGCCCCGCCACCACTCACAAACCATGGTTTCTGAGTGGTGGCGCTGGCTAACACTCCCAGGGTTAGTTCTAGTTGTAAAACATAAATACCCCAGAAAGTGGATGGGAAAACGGTTCCGCGGTAGCTCAATGGTAAGACCATCGCACGCATTATGCGAATACGTGGGATCGTTCCCCACCTGCGGACAGTTGTTTTTTCATCCATTTTCATTTCTATTAATTTATGATTTCTGTAATTAAATTAGTATGTACAAGTAATTTCCCTTATGTTGTCTTTGGTGTCATTGTTTGTTGGCTTCTTATGATATGATTATATATCAGACGCAGTATTTGCATCTGGTTGACCTCCATGCCTTTCCTTCCCTTATATCTCTCTCAAAGCTGTATTGATTGAACTTTGCGTCAATCACAAACAGCAATGATGGTGGGCAGACAGGAGACGGGTCGTTCACACGGTATGATACAAGACATCGCGTGTGCACGATGGTTATTGTTCAGTACAATTTCAATCAATAAACCAATGTATGCAGTGTCGATAAATGACTGTTATTACATTATAGTACCATAACAGGAAGATAATATGTAAGGAGAAAAAAAAACGCGTAGTCGTGCATATTGAATAAAGTGCGTTTGAAACACAAAATTCAGCAATGCAACAAAATTCTCAGCTAAGAATCGGCCCGTAACACAATGCCTGTGGAACTCTTCTGCTGTCTTGACTTTACGGTTAACAAGACAAATGGTAACCACAATGAAACGCGTAGACCTGACTATGAAAGGGAAAAATTGTTATCTACCCGAATGCAGCAAAAAGCGACAAAGGAAAGCCTTACGGGTTTCTCAGAACGAACACTTCGCACTTGAGGAAGAATCGGTCCTGGTCCGCGATCCGGACCCGGGACCAACGGTTTTCGGGGGCGGTCGCTCTATCATCTGAGCTAACCAGGAGGCTAGCAGATCGCAGCGCGAGGGCGAATTGCTCGACAACTCGAAGCACAGGGCCACCGAATACGGCAAATCAGTTGTGCGGAATGCCGCAAGGAGCAGGACGTATCATGAAAGGGAAAAAATTGTCACGCACCCGAACGAACTTCACCAGGGCCGGTATTTTGCAGCGATGCGTTGTGCCTCATTCTGTACTAGCCTTATCATACACCGCTCACGGCCGGCTGATCCCGTTGATAACGTGAGCGGACCGTCGCTCTGACCACTGACCAAGCGCGAAAAGGCATTAGCATCGGAAAGGCATCGCTAGAAAATACCGGCCCTGCTTGTTCACGTGCAGTTGGCCGACATATACGATGAAAGGGTCATAAGGCATGCGACTGGCTCAGTTTGGTCGCGAGGTTACAGCTATCAGGCGCATTGGACGTGTTCGTCAACCCTCTGCGGGCGGCGTTTCGTCGACGAGCCAACTTACATAAACTTTGCAGTGCCGTATGTTTAATAAGTATCTCCAATACTTCGACATTTTAGAGCTGAAATTAGTTCAAAACTGCGTTGTACTTTTGCAAGTTTAGGAATAAAAAAATTTGAGCTATTTTTTTTAAAGCGTAAACTGGGAAGTCACGTTTCTTTCCACTTTTTTTTAAATAGTTCTGCCGAGCTTCTTCGCAGCAGTCACAACCGCAGGTAAAAACGCTCTCGGGTAAGACAACCTTAGCGGGAAAAAAAAGGAAAAAATAAAAAGAGAAAAAGAAAATAAGTGCTCAATGTAAAGGCTACTGCAGAATACTTACCAAATATTTATATCTCATATGTAAGCAAACACTATATCATAAATAAAAAAAAGAAAAAAAAGAAGCAACGAACGTCCGAGTTACATGACGAAGAGAAAATAGTAAAAGCATATGTGCATGCAGCTTTTGGCGCAAAAGATCGATGTCGTATTGATAAAAGTTATGAAAAAATATAATCAAATAAACGTCGCTTGGCTTGCAGGCCTTGTAGAAAGCGACGCATTTGTCAAAACAACCGACATGTTTCAGGACAAGAAATGATAGTAAAAGACAATCAGCGTTCCGCAACGAAGTGCCAGTTAACGGTTTCTTGCAATAACACATATCTTCGAGAGTGCACACCGCTCTAACCGTGCATAGCAAGTTCACTTATTCATTTTATTTTTCATGTACAGGAGCCTTAAGACGAGCCTTGCACAGAATATGCTTTGTAGATAGTGGACACCCTCGCCGAGGAAGGTAACAGCTCCCGTTTTAGACCGCGGCCGAAACACCTCGGCGCCCCTAACGAGAAAGCGGCCAAGATGAGGCGCTTTCCGCTCTCGTCCGCCATGCGGGAGCGCTTGCCAACTGCGGAGAAATCGGCCGCGTTGATGAGCTATACCGCGGAAACAGTGGATCTTGCTTAAGGCGCGCACGGACCACTCGGTGCGACACCTCGCGGCAGCACCCCGAGTCCCGGCGACCCAGCGAAATGAGGATTAAACACGCCGCGCACCTACGCCGGCATCAATCCATTACGCGCGCATTATGTACCTACGCGCCCAGCGCGGACCCGGAGTGACCGAGGCATTAGGAGTTCCTATTAGGATGGCAACGACAATTCCGATGAGGAGTTATGGTCCGGTGGCGGCGTGTTCCTGTTTGCTTTGGCTGCCGTCGGTCCGTTTTGGCCTCTCTAAACGTCTCGGCCGTGATAAAACTTCCGGCTCGCAGCGAGCCGGCCCAGCGAGCGGCGATGCCGTGGCACTGACGGCCCGTAGAACAATCAGGGGCATCATCAGAGCGCACTGCCGGCCGCTTCCTATACCCTCCCCCGCGCACCCTCGGGGGCGTCTTTGTGCGCTTCGCTTCCGAATAACGGTCCGGCCGGCAATCACCGACGGCCAAGAAGCTCCGCGGGGCCGACCTGCTGATAGCATCCGCCAACCGGGCGCCCGGTCGGCTGGGGTGGCCAGCTCCCGAGCTGGGAAGCGACGGGCCGCTTCCCACCCACGATACAATTCTCCCTTTCTTATTTCTGCAAAGGCTGGCTGGTGCATAATCACCACCTCCGCACTCGACGTCATTGAGAGCTTCGCATCAGACATCTGGCAGATATTTCAGTCGCTTCTTAAGAGCCTCTTCTGTCATTACGGCAGCGCGCTTCAGTGCAGTTGCATTTGGAAGCAGTGCAACAGTCGTGTGCCTCGCTTGATCGTTGGACTCGGTCTGCATATAGCGGTGAGATTAATGCGTGCTATCTTTTGCACTGTGCTGACATCTCTTACAGCTTCGCGACTGAAGCCACTTGATACAGTTAGACACAGTTACTTATCGCGATAGAAGGTGATGGTGCCATAGGTTGATTCCCACTCCTTTGTTATTATGCGCACGCGTACGATGTGATTACGTATATTGTAGTAAGAAAGGTAAACCTATGCCCCCCCCCCCCCCCCCCCTCCCGGTTAACTTCCTGAGAAACCCCCGTAAATAGTCCATCCTTCTTAATTTTTTTCTTTTCTCGGTTCCTTGCTACTACCTTGTACCCTTCTGCGTACTTGCGCGCATGCTGTCTCTCCCTCTTTCAGCTTGGGAATTGAAAAGCAAGGAGCCTCCCGTCAATATGAGCAAAGTAGAAAAAGAAAGAACTATAAACCGAAATCTAAGGCGCACCAAGATGACGCGTCACTGAGCGATCGAGAAAAAGGGGAGCAGCTAACCGCTGCGCCTCCCTCGGGCACGAGTGAACCATTCCGTCTGGAAAGGCAATATGACAGCGTCGGAGCACTTACCACGAGATCCCGCCCTCGCCAGCGCTGCAGATCCCGCGCCAGGCAGCGAGCAGGGCGCCAGATGACCGCAGGGCATTAATTATAATCTCAAGTCTGGCGCACGCCCCGTAAGGCCGCGCCACCGCAGCAAGCGCCAAGCGCTTCCCCTTTTCCCCGGCGTGCCCAGCATCACCCCGGGATGCCCGGGCAAAAGAAGCGCTCCCGCGCTTCCCTTAATTATAATTGTCTCATTAATATGCAAGTGCGTGCGCGACGAGCTGCGCACGCGCGTTCGAGCTTTAATTAAGCGCTAGCGCCGCCCTTCGGCGGGAAATAGAATTGGGGAGCGACGGTGGCGCCGGCCGCGCGGGATGGCCATCAGGCGCTACCGAAGGTGGAATCTCCGGGAAAGAGGGCTAATGAAGCAGCACCCGTGGAACCCGAGCGTATTTGCCTTTGGCGGCCCTAATAGCCTGCGCGCGCCCGGAGCGCGTGCCTCACCCGCGCCTTTCCCTCACACCATGGCTCCTTGCCCGCCGCCCTCCCGCAAGCTCCGACGCCGAAGCGGCCCTCGTCGCTTCGGGTTTCGCACACTTGCAGCGCGGTTCGCGCACAACGACAGCTGCCGAAGGAACCAGCTGATGCCCATATCGTGACGGCGAATCTTCAGCGCCAAAATAGCATGCAAGCTCCCTGCTGCTTAATTGTCACGCTACCCAGTCGCTTACGAGGACAGCAAAACTCAAGCAGTTGGGCGATAAGCTGAAACAGAAAAAGAGACAGTTGAATTTGCGGCAACCAAGCATGTGTCCGAGACTGAAGCAATAGCTCCGCATGAGGCAGTGAAATACGTACGCACGCTAAATAATAATAATAATAATAATAATAATAATAATAATAATAATAATAATAATAATAATAATAATAATAATAATAATAATAAACTCAACTATCATGGTGCCCCAGGAAACCTAAACCTGCGGGTATGCTTTCGTCTCAGTGCGCCCCTATGAGTGCATGCGGACGGAATGTATGTTAAATGCATTCACGAATTATGCGCACACCGTACAAATACAAACAAGGGCTTAAATTTAGCATTTGTAAAACCTATACATATATTGTCGGGGAAACAAAACCTTTTTGCGAACACAGAAATACAGTCATGCTAGTTTTCTGACAGTCCGTATTCGAGTTAGCGCCGAAGGACTGCCCAGATAGACGGAGCTCGAGCGTCAGCCACGACGCAGCGGACAGGCCCAGGTAGCGCATCTGTGACAGCTGAGATCCCAGCAATCGCTCCGCCCCGTGTCAGAAGAAAGCGCAAAATACTAAAACGTCCGAGGAGCATGCGCTTTTCCGAGAAGCAGATTGGGTCCCATGAGCGATGTCTCACTAGCCTCTAAAGACAATAGTGGTCTGGAGATGATATCCGAACACCTGCGCGGTATACTCGTGATCACAACAAATGCAGTCAGCCAGCATGCTACAATATTCCCTTATTACCGATATCACATCTGCGCCATGGGGATCATTGGTGGGCTATCTGAGTACTTTGCCTTCCAGTATAAGAGGAGAAGCATGCAAATAAGTAAAAAAAAAAGAGAAGACATTTTATATAAGGAGCGGCAATTAGCCTACATAACGTATAGCTACTCAGAGTTTTAATGCGATTAGCATTCTTTGGGAACCGTTTACGGTCCGTCCGTCATTAGGTATATGTGACACTCGGTATGTGGCGCGCTTTATTGAACCTCTTTGACGCCAACTTGGTTTAATTGTTATGTGGGTAGTACACGCCTCATACATGACGCGCTTCGGCGGTTCCAATACAGTGTGTCATTGCTTCAATGCCAATTGCGGTAACGCCGATAAGCTTCCTGATAAGATGGTTTCTGCCAGATTTTTTTTGTGATACAGGCAGCCTAATTATCACACTGTAGAACTTTAGCACCCACTTGTGACTTGTAAGAAAAGACTACCCCCCTCTTTGCTGGAGCATACATAATTATTCTGCAGCAAACGCAATGCACACGGGCATTCCTTGTGCAATATTATGGCTTCGCTGCCACGTTAGGATAGAATGCCCTTGTAAAGCAGGCAAACAGTGTATTTAAAGAAAAGAGGTAATGATTATGTAGTTGAAAAAACTGGTTTTGTAAATTGAGCCTCCAAATTGAAAAGAAAAAAAAAAGTACATTTCACTCTCCTTGCAGGTAATCTGTGTGTGCTTATGAATACGGGAGAGGTATATGGCGCCCGAAATACAAAGCCCAGGCGTTGTAAAATAAACGGTGCCAAGGCCACCTGATGTTTGGAATAAGTTCGGAACGGAATACACGCGTTTGGAACCATCAGTTAGGAATAAACAGTATATATTCTTTTTTTCGTCGCGTGTGCATAACTTCTAGCCATCTACCAAATATTCTTCACACTCCCGGGTCACGTAATTATTATTTCCACGTGGAACGCTGTCACCTATAGGGAACGTTATAGGGATATTAAAAAAAAAAAAATGGAAATCCACACATTGCCAACCGCGCGCATCTGTTGCGCGCAAGTGAATGAGAAATAAGTTGGGGCTCATTAATCGCGACCGAACAGTGAACACTTCCGTTGCGCAAGTTTTAAGAGATTTTATTTTTATTTCTGGGCCCCGAAGCTGAGGCAAAGGACAAAACGCGCCGTTTCAACGTCCAGCCAGAGGCGGCCACCAACAGCTGCCGCTCGCGGCGTTCACTTCTGCGTCGCCCTTTGTCTTTCGCAGCCCCAGAATGCCCGGCTGCCGTCGCCCTAAAGTGACTCTTTATGTGTCGCATTTCAGCGCCGCCCTCGCCCTCGCCGCGTACGGCGATGGCTCCGATAGCGGCAGCCGCGCAGCTTCGGCGTGCCTCAGCCACGGGCTCCCTTCGCGCATGCGTGCCGAACGTCCACTTTAATTAACGACGAAACGCTTCGCCCCTCGACATCTGCACCTCTCGCCCTCTGCTTCGTCTGCCCAATTCTCCTCGCGTCGCCATCTTGACTTTCGAATTACGTGCCCGGTTTTTGCTTTTATCTGCTGCCGGTCTCCCGCGCCATCCTTTTTTCCCCCAGCTACCTCGGCCCCGAGACCCCTCCTTTGATTCTCGGGGTTTGCGCCTCGCTCCGCCTCCTCCTCTCGGCACGCGCTTCCTTTTCGTCGTTCTTTATCGCACCGCTTTCCCCAACATAGGTAATACAAAACCATAGCACAAAAGAGCCAGAGAGCGCCGACACAAAAAGGAAGAACGGAAGACAAAAAGAAATAAATAAAAATCGGGAAAAGGCGCGCGCACAAGAGGCTGAGGCAAGAAATCGGGGAGAAGGCAAAGGGCGGCAAAGAAAACAGGGAAAGGCGCAAGAATAATAGCGCCAAAAGAAGAAAGGGCCAACTCAGTCGCGGGGAATCAAGAGAGGGAAAAATACTCCGGGGTTGTTCTTTTTAGGATCAGACGTTTCGCCAGAGTAAAGAAATTTTCCCTGTTTCTAGGCTCCCAAGATTAGAAAATTTGCGCCGGACTGCGCTGGGCCGCGAGGAGGAAGGAAGAGCTGCTGCCGAGCGCGCCCACCGGCGCAAAACGCGGCCCGCGAGCCTCTTGTCTCGACGCCGCCGGAGAGACTCCTCCTAATGCCCGCCATCGCAGCGGCGTTAATCAAGGCACAGATTCTTTACATTCTCGTGGGCCAACCTCGAGGGCGCACGCGCGCCCGGAGTAAAGCACGCGGGCAAAAATTGCACAGGCCCAACGAATTTATATTATCCCGAGGGAATAACAACGTGCAGCTCTTGGTGCCATTATATCGTATATAGTAGACGAGAGCAAGCAGGCGCAACACAGCTCAGCAGAGTAAAGCAAGCCGTGTGCGCACCTGGCGACATTGCGACGCAATCGGCTTGAAGGACAGTTCGATCGCGCGACTCGGTTTTCCAACCTTGTCGTTTGTTTGAATGCACATTGACCAGTTATTGTGTGCATTGCTTAAACACTTGATATTTCCTGCGCAAGGTGTTGAAAAAAATTATCCGACCAATTTCTCGTACCCCAGCTTAAATTCACGAAATAGAGGCACCAGCGTTGATGAGGTTATATCAATTTAGCAGAAATGTTGTGCTTGTAGCACAAGTTTCGAGAAATGCGTCCTTAATATCTGTGATGAAATGCACTTATTTTCCAGTTGACACTTATCAGCACTCCGTTTTCAGAATACTCAAGAGTGTTAACCAGAAGATCAATGCATTTCGACATAGATTTCGAAAACACATTTTTCAGAAGTGGCGATGAAACAAAAACGTACGCAACGTTCTCGTCCTTTGCTAGGTGACAGGGACACCAGCCCGAAGTATCCTTAGTTTGCACACGGAGCAGCGTCTTCATTCAATTCCAAGACCTTAAAGGCACCGAAGATCAAAGGAAACATAAGCTGCTAGAGCTGCATTATACCAGCAGAAAACGAAACAGGAGGCAAAGCGCAAGATTTATTTTATATGGAAATGCACTTATCACCGGGCGGGCAAGAATTTTGAAATCACATAGTTTATTTTCCTTGCATAGCCGAGTAATCATCTCACCTACAAGAAATAATGTTCGTGGACACGAGTGGTAAATCACGAAATAGGTCTTGGGTTCTTATAAGCTAGCTCGCATGAAGCAAAGATAAATATAAATCGCATACTAAAAAAGAAAACGTGTGTTAAGGCACACATCTATTGACGTCCTGTTTTATTATTAGCCTGCTTTTTTTTTCTTTCTTTCCTTCCTTTTTTTTTTTCAATGTGTCATGGACCTGCTTTCCTTTCACACAGACGTGCCGGCATCACTCAAGAGCTTCTCAAGTGTCAAAACCTCAGAGGTCATCGAAGGCTGCTGTAACACTATAACGGTTCATTCGCGCCCATAAAGCTACTGCGCTGCACTGCATATAGCTCGAGTTCTGAGAAAAATCAGCTGAAGCCGAGACACACATGTACACCCGTGAGCAAAAGTATACGGACCACAGGGTCGCCGACAAAACTGAATTTCTCCGTAATTAACATGCATAAACTGAAATTGACGAGTAAACTGGAGAGTTCGCAATGACAAGTTTGGACTGCAGTCCTCAATTGCAAGTTGCATTCGCAGGCAGTTGAAAAAAAAAAATCGGCTTTATCGCGCTATTTCTGGTCCGTATACTTTTGCTCACGGCTGTACCTTTACGATTAACCGCACTTATGAGCTATAGTAAATGGAACGATCCTGAACGTTGGTTTGTTTGCTTGTCACGTTTTGATTCGGGCTTGGCACGACATAGACACAAAAGGCGAAACAGATATCCGACCAGGTATAACTCGGACCCAAATATTGATGTGCGGTTTCAAACGCAGCATTCCAACTCCTGTGCCACGGCCGCTTTTCCCGTACCGCAGAGGTGATCGCGAGCCCCGGTGCCACCAACTTTGCACTGCTGCGCGCTCTTGCTTCGCTCCATGGGCGTTCGCAAAGCACTGCACGTGCATTGTGCCATATTCGCGGCCTCGGGAACCAGATGTGCAATTTATAGATTGAAGAAATCTTTTATTATCGAATGGGCATATGACTCTTTGGTTTACCCGTCGCGGCGGCTTAGCGGCTATGATGTTGCGCTGCTAAGAACGGGGTCGCGGGACCAAATCGCGGCGTCCGCATTTCGATAGGGGCCAAATGCAAAAAAAACGCCCGCGTCCCATGCATTAGTGGCACGGAAAAGATCCCCTGGTGGTATCCAGATACCACCAGGGGATCCCCATACTAGGGATGAGCAATGGAAAAAAGTGTGTCAGGAGTGGAAGGCGCGCTGCGAGTAGCAGGATCTACAACCGGCGTATAATAGCCAAGAATATCTGGCGAAAGCTAGGAGAGACTCCAGGGCTACGCGAGGGTCCTCTAGGCCGCCCACCGGTCGGATCCACCCTTCGTGATGGGCACCTTTTCCAGGAGGAAGTACTTTCTCCGCGCGGATTTGTGCGCCTGACCGTTCCACATCAGGTGTTTGGCAGTGGGTCATAAAATGCGCCAGGGAGTAAAGGAAAATAAAGTACTTCGCGAGCATGTCTGCCACGTCTCAGAAACATTCCTCGTTGGGCTAGTTGGTAGAATATAGCTACACGAACGTTGGGACCGAACGTTAGGACGTTCGATATTGAACCCCTTTTGAGTAACCTTCCAGGACCTGTTTGAGCATGGATGACACCGCGGACAGTGCATGTCTGCTACATGCAAGCTAATCCACATTTCGAGGGAGCTTCATAACGCTATCCAGAGGCTTCCAGGAGTTTTTCAGGAGGCAGTTCTCTCAGACGTTTCCAGTAGTACCATTGGCTTCTCATACTCGGAGCCTCTCGACGTAGCGAGGAGTCGGGGGCTCAAATCTCTTTGTTTGCACTAATTGAGTTAATGAAATCAAAAGGCCACCGGAGTTTGGGGCTTCTTTAAACAATCGCTGACAGACTTTGATAAGTTCAACATCGACACCTTTCAATAACAACTGAGATTTCTAAATCGATTTGTGCACTAGTCATGCAGTGCAGATAAATTTGAGCGGTTTGTTCGAAGTCGTGCGGAAAGTCGAAGAGAGCGAGTGAGAGAAAAAAAATGCAAGGAGGTCAACTAAATATGACTATCTGGTTTGCGACCTTTTACGGGGGTGGGAAAAAATCGTTTAGAAAGAAAGAAAGAAAGAAAGAAAGAAAGAAAGAAAGAAAGAACGAACGAACGAATGAAGGTACAAAAAAATGCAGTCTCGAGAGCCAGACTCCAGGGACTCCGATTCTCTTCACTCAGTTACAGCGAACAGCAATTAAGGGTCCCAGAATCCAGAATACGTTTGGAGAATCAAGATCTCGTGGGATTCCTGGTACTCCTGGCAAACATTGACAGAACTCCGGTGCTACATTAAAGACTCCTGTACTAAGAGGCTAAAACTGAAGCAACATGCAGCTTACAGTTAACCACAAAAGTTTACCGATCACGGGATCTCAGAAAACGTTAAATTCCTGAGCAGGCCGTAGCAGTAGCCAGTAAAACTGTACACGACAATGTTGTTAGCATATTCTAATCGAGGCCCGAAATGCAAATACCAGGCTGCGTTGTGAGGCTGCGCAAATATTCAGCTTTTTCTCAGATTTCATGGTCCGCAATATGTTGGGGTTGACTGTATGTACATTCAACAATAGAAGCGTGCTGTCCGCAATGCCAGCCATTTAAAATGATCATATCAACGCGCTACACCTGACTGCACGGCAGGAATACGTGGTGCGATGCACGAGATGAGCCTGACAATAAACCCCATGTCGGCGTTTGTAAGTGCTAACTGCAAGTATTAGCTGTTTAATCGTGCAAAACGGTCGTGGTGTAGTGGTTCGAATACTTCCCTTTAAAATGGAAGATTATTGGTTGGACACCTTTTTTTCGGGCGTAATATTGAGCCATGCCTAAAGGAAGTGCGATGACTGAACGAACGAGCCTGATTGCAAAGAAAGGCCAGATGGTGGCATAGAACCGGGCTAAGCGTCTTACGTGCAACCTTAGCATTTCAACTGATATATGGGTCTCGATGACGTATTTTCAAGCCATTGTGATAGCCGTCGTTGTTAACGCACTCCGACAAGATAAAAAAATCTGAGGCATCTATTACAGCCCGCACCTCCACTCAACACACCACTCGAGAAAGTTGATGGCCACTGCGCTTCATCGAGACTTCTCAGCAATTCTTGAGAAACGTAGTGTCTTCTTCGGTCGAGGGGCGGCGTTGTGCTCAACTTGGTCAAAAACATACCGGAGCAAATATTTGCAACGAGATGAGGCATGTGTACGCTGCAGCAAAAATCCGGAGACCACTCAGCACATCCTAATGGAACGTGAAGGGATCCACCCAGTGAGACCCTTAGGTAACGTACACCTTCCAGAAGCGCTTGGATATAAAGTGGACGGAAGTATCAACCGGTGAGCGGTTGAGATAAGCAAGATACGCTTTAGAGTATTAGTGAAAAAAAGCACGGAAGAGACACTGATACGACCGGATCCGTTAGATGCATAGGGTAGCAGTACAAGGCAGATACAGAAGTGTTGAAGAGAAAAAAAAGTTTAAGGAGATGTATAGAAAAATGTTAGAATGAAAAAAAACAACAACAACATGTATAGCATGCCTGATTAACTCAAGCAGCCTAGGTGACTATTTGTCACCGCCACGTTTCAAAGGGGATGCCAATAAATCATCATCATCATCATAATCATCAAGTGGAGGAATAGCTTGGAGTCGAGGATCGTTTGAGAATGCGGGGTGAAAAGTGCGATAATTGTGGATCGTTTTTATACGCTTGTTTTATATGCCTTGGCAATGCGCGCACGCTGCACTACGTAAGGCAAAGAAAGAACGCCCTATACAATTCCAACATAACACTCACGGACATCCTCGAATTCCGGCAAAAAATTAACTACGAAAAGGTGACGGATACCTGTCAATTGCTTTTTCATGTATGACACATGGGGCTTCACAATAGGTTTCTATCAATACACGTGTGCGTCCTGCCGCATGGTATCGTTTGCACATTGATTGATGGACTATAGAACGCGATGCAGGAGTAAGCCTACTATACCCTATCAATCAAAGTGCAACCGATATGCGAAATGCAAAACGTGCGCAATTGTCAGATAATGTTTTAAGACCTGTGTAGGTTAACTGTCGCCTGAGTCGCATACTTCCGAAGCCCCACGCGCACGTGCAGGCATGCCACACCGGATGACAAAGCACAGATATTGATAATTTAACTGTGCTTGTAAGTTAAACAGGAAGACCAATCAACGTGACGTTGGACATCGTAGGACTCAGTATACCGCACTGGGGGGGACAGCGGCAGGCGTAATGCGAGAAAGTAGGGCAATCCTCTGTGTTAACAAAGAAAGATCGGAGTGCGAGATAGCTGTTCATCCATCGAAACATCCGAACGCCCACGCCTGTACAATAACTGCGCGCGTAACTACGTCGTATAGGCTTATTTTGACGACTCAATGACTCACAGAAGGCAGTACACCTCCGCCGGTGACTCAGGGTTATCTAAGCGGCGCTGGATGTTTTCTTGCGTGCGCGTGGTAGTATTTAGGTGGTATGTTGATTTCGTATGCCGGCACCTTCATTCAGAAGGACACATGGTGCATTGCTAGAAGGCGCTCTATTTAATTAACGACTTTCGTGAATTTCGAAGACAGCATGAATGCACGGTTATAGTGTCGTGCACTGTACTCTGCAATGTATGTTTTATTTAGTTTACGGGATACCTTCTCTTGACATAAGCCTTCCATGATCAACTTAAATTTGAGGCAACCTCCTCCCCCTCACCCTCCCCCCCCCCCACACACACACACATACACACACAAATATAAACAGAAAGAGAAACCCTGGGGTAACGCAGTGATAAGAAGTGTGGAATTAAAAAAATTAAATTATGGGGTTTTACGTGCCAAAACCAGTTCTGATTATGAGGCACGCCGTAGTGGGGGACTCCGGAAATTTGGACCACCTGGGGTTCTTTAACGTGCACCTAAATCTAAGTACACGGGTGTTTTCGCATTTCGCCCCCATCGAAATGCGGCCGCCGTGGCCGGGATTCGATCCCGCGACCTCGTGCTCAGCAGCCCAACACCATAGCCACTGAGCAACCGCGGCGGGTTTAGAAGTGTGGAAGGTATAGACTTCCTTATGACAGGAAGTACACCTACTTACAGTCAGTGATCGCATGCTAAAATTTTAGCACGCTAAATTCATACAAATTCAATTATAACATGCTAAATTCACTTATTTTATAGCATTAGACAGCTTTCTAGCGCATAAGCTGGTAACCGAAAACGTACACCCGGCCACAAAACTTTACGGACCACGGGATCTCAGAAAACGTTCCTTTTCCGAGCAGCCTGTAGCAGTAGCCAGTAAAACTGCATACGACAATGTTAGCATATTCTAGTCGAGGCCCGAAGTGCAAATACCAGGCTGTGCTGTGAGGCTGCAGAGATATTCAGCTTTTTCTCAGATTTCATGGTCCGTAATATTTTGTGGCCGGGTCTAGGTAGAGAAGAAAGGGTAATTACAGTGAAAACCAGCGAATGCCAGGCGAGCAGAGCCACCCTATCCAAAAGCTGATGTGGCATATCGAATCAAGCCTTTTTTTATTATTATGTTCATCAGAGAATTGAGTCCCTTCCTTTTTATGCCGCACGCCCGTGGTCGCCGGAAGTGGCAAAGACGAGCAACGTACGTGCAACCAATCATCGCGCAATAAGGACGCGCCTACACAAACGCGCACGGAGAGGCGGGCTCACGAAAAGCCACTCTACGGCAAAATTAACGCGCGCCAAGAATGGAAGGCTCAGTCAAAACGTGCTCCTTCTAAGCAGAGAACGGTGCTGAGTACTTGCGCGCAAACTGGGCAGAAAAACAGCACTTTGAGGAGAGAGAAAAGGTTTTCTTTCCGTTCGCATTCTCGGTAATCTTTTTCCTACCACGTGGCGTCATTAGGAAAACGGCGGCCGGCACGCTTAAGCCGATGGGGCACCGGAAAATAACAGGAGGCGGGAGGCGAGGGGGAGGCAAGCGGCGACGTGCAGTTTTCACTCGTTGCGACATTCTCGTCTTCAAATCTCACGCAGGAGAAAACGCCGAACGCGTTGCGAGAATCCATTAACGCCCAGAGAATGCCGGCAAAGTTGCGGGAGGCTGAATGCGTTTCGATTAAATCACCCTCATGTGATTTACACGTGTTGAGCGCACACAGCATACGAAAGCAGCAACACACACACATAGTCTGGGTGCATCAAAAAAGAATAGAGAGCAAAATAAGGACGCGCCGTTTTGCTTCCCGTGGTCGAACTGCACGAGCGGCGCTGCAGGATGCAACCGTTTTACATATACTCGCTGGTGAAGTACAAAAACAAAGATAATAATGACAACGGCAGCCTCCATTGAGATCGGAAGTTGTGGCAGCAGCGGAATGACCAAGGACAACAACAGCTACGCGGTGAAGCGGACGCAATGCAGTATGCGCACACACGGCAGTCGGTCACGGCGTGTACATAACTGCATGTGCCTGTCGTGCGTTCACCAATAGTGGAACAAAGTGCGTGAATTCACGGGCGAGTCGCAATCCGCGCCTTTCTGACACGTCGCGACTACATATACTACATGTATATTGATGCACAGCAGCCTGCGCGTTTTTCGCGTGACTCCCATTTCTATAAACAGGCAAATACACATCTCAACATACGTGCTTGTGTCATTGCACAGAAAGTAAGAACAGGAACATACACGGGAAAAGAAACAACATTCCCAGAAAAGCTCGACACCATCTATTTCGCCGTTATCGTGACCTTTAGGCAAGACGCAAGACTTGATACAAGCCATCGCCTTGACAACTGCTTGTGCTGTGAAGCAAGAGGGTCGGGTAAGTGTGGCAAGAAGAGAGGTGCTCCTGCAGCTATCAATGATAATCTGAGTATACCATGCGTTTTAAACTGCCATATACATTACCCCTTTGTTCTTGCATCGATATGCACGAGGTGCATCGCGCCCGTAGAGATCAAGTTTTCGCAGGATGAAATGATACAAAGATCCCTCTATTTCGCTTTAAACTGTCTGACTTTATTATTAAGGTGAGAGCCTTAAGTGTCTATGTTGGCGGTGCTCTTTATGTGCCCTTGGCGAAACTATGGCGAAACTATGGCGAAACTGCGCCGTCACAAAAGATGGCAGACGCCGCAAAAAATGCTAGGATTGACGAAACATTTCTGAGGGAAGTTGCTGTAAACAAATAAAATTAGTGGCTTTGAAAATAAAATTTGGTACATTCCGGTCCGGGTGGGAATCAAACCCGGGCCTCCGGAGTGAGCACGCTTCCCTGAAGCCACGCCTGCTCCACAGTTCTGGCTTACTAAAAGTGTGCCTAGTGCGTGTGTGAATGCACACGTCAGGTAGCAGCCATCTTGCTGACTACAGGTGTGGCTTAGTGCATGCACTATCATGTTGCACTTCAGGTATACTACGTTAAGTGTTCATATGTGGCGTTCAGGAGGTCACCTTAGTGTCACACGTGTACTTCCCATTACGGCTCGTTATACCTTGCAAAAAGTCTAGCCCCGATTGTATAACTTAATGCTTTACCAATATGTCTTACAAAGAAGTCTAGCTCCGATTGCGTAACTTCATGCATTACCAAATGTGCAGCAGGCTTTCGCCTTCTTGTGTTACAAGAGTGCAACACCTGCCGAACTTTTTTTTTTTCGGCTGATGTATCTTTCCGTTTTGATATTTTCTAATAAAACCTATTTTGGTTCTGTGACCTCAGTTTCATATGCGCACAAGGGAAACAGGCACGCACACACACACACACACACACACACACACACACACACACACACACACGCACACACACACGCACACACACACACACACACACACACACACACACACACACACACACACACACACACACACACACACACACACACACACACACACGCACACACAAACGCACACACAAACGCGCATACACGCATACCTTAAGACACCGTGCTACATCAGTATACGCGGTGCATAATACGTCTTGCTACAGGGCCCGACGCCGCAGTTCACCGCGACGATCATGCATCGACAGGAAACGCATCCACCCGTCCTTATGGCGGTCTCGTCTCGTTTTGCGCGGACCATCTTTAAGAGACAATTTACGCACCTTTTCTTTTCTTTTTTTTTTTTTGTTCCCGCCTCGTAGAGCCGCGGCAATGCATTGTAGGTTCAACACTACGTCGTTATACCGCCGTTTTAACATTACGCCGTTCTACCGCACCACCGCGCACGCGAAAGTCTGCTTTGCAAACCCGCGTCGGCAGCCTGCGAAGGGCTACAGCACCACTGCGCGTTGCTGCGTGTCCGGCCAGGCGCGGCTCGGACGCAGCCGCACTCGGAGTATTTTGGGGCGGGGGAAAGCAGCGGGCGACGCGCATCGGACGCGTTTGATGCTGTCCAGGCAAGGCTGCCACCGCGGGGGCCCGCGGTTGGAGGTGCGCGCAGAGACCCTAAATTTGTTTACCCCTCGCTAAGTGCGAAGACACCCCCCCCCCCCCCCCCCCACACACACACACACACACACCCGCCACAGTCTCCCCCCCAAAGGCAGCTCCGCCGGAGCCGGCGAGAAAGAGCGCTGTCCAACGCCCAGGATGCCTCCTCGGAGTGCGCCTCGCCGCATCCGGGAGCCCCCGTGACTTATTGGGGCTCGCGCGCTGCGCCCCGCTCGCGGTGTGTGTGTGTCTCTTTTAAGCGGCTCGACCGCGAGGCTCTGGGACGCTTTTGCGAGCCATGCCGCGCCTGTCTGGGTGCAATTCAAGACCCGAGTGTCTGTTGTGCGCGTTCTCTGGGCGTCGTTCCCTCTGTGTTGTCCTGCTCTAAGGCTTTTTCTTTGTGTCACATAACTTACGATTTCTCTGTCTCTGGGCACTTTTTTTTTCCGCTTCGTGACATATTTATTAGCGCAAATTGGCTGCACCTCACCACCACCTCACTTTTGCTTCATTTTATTTTTTTCCGTCGCACAAACTTTTGGTCTGCCTATAAAGCATATGTGGCTGAGTAAACTAATTACACTGCTTTATTGTTAGACTTAATTAAACAGAGTACCTTGCTCCGCAGAGAACGCAATGTTAAGACGCCTTCAACATGACTGGCTAAGCTATTATTTATAGAACTTGATTTCCAGGATTTCCACTTTCCAGGAAAGTCAAAATGGCGGCAAACACGGTTACAGCTTATTTGGTCTTAATAAGCATTTTTGGTCTCTTCGTTTATTTCTAGGTTAAGGAAACCGTTAAATTGTGCACAATTTGGCTGGCTCGGTAGCGGCAAAATGTAGTCCACTGGATGCAAGACCCCACCTTTTCGCCGAAGGACATTAAGTACACTGGATGCTCGTTCCGCGTAGTATAGCCGCATGGACGGTATCGTCCTTCATCGCTGCTCGACAGTTCGCGGACAGTTGCGTCGAGTGTAGCGCGGCGGCGGCGTTTTCGCTTCCCGGCAGGCACACCGCGCGGTGCCGATGACAGCAATGACGGCGTCGCTGCCGTAGCAAGAAGCAGCGGCACACCTGAGCCATTAGCCGCCATTCCCCGCGGACCTCACGTAACCGCGCTGTCAGTCGACGCTGATAAGTGCGGGCGCGCACTAGAGGAGGGGCGCGTCCTTTTCTCTCGCCGTGAAGTCCTGTTTTTCGGGCCGCATTATCTCGCAGATCGCGCGATATACGCTTGTTTTTGCGTCCGACGCTCACTATTTATGCGCCTTTTTTGGGATGCACGGCAATGCCTGTCGTGGGGCAGCGCGGAGGCGTCGTGCCCCGTTTCGGGCTCCGCGGGAAGCGTGCGCCGGCCTCGGCGGATGACAGCGCGAGGGCGGGGGAGGGAAGGTGAGGACGACGCAGAATGCGAAATCGGCAGGGCCACGTGTGAAATATACGACTGATAAGACGCCGGTTTCCGTTAGGTGCTCCATAACGGGGGATGCACGCTGCCTATGCAGGTTCGCGCCACGTCCGGTTCACAGGTTGAGGTCACAAAGAAAATGAGCGGAAGGAGGCCACACGCTATACTGTACGCGCGCACAGAAAGTGATCGCGACGCGCGCGCGCCTCTGCTCGGCTCCCGAGCGCGCTCCCCCCTCTCCAGGCGCCTGGGCAACGTCGACCAGCAGCCCCGTTGTGCGAAGAAGGCGCGCGAGGCTGCGCGAGAGCCGGGGTTTTTCTCAGGGCTTCCGAGCTAAGTCTTAGTACACAGTCCGCGTACAAGACGGAGGCTGCGACACGTCTAAGTACGGCCGCCTGTGCAGCAGATGCGCGCGTTTCGCGCAGCTCCAGCTAAGGACGCGCGCTCTTGCAGCCTGGGCGCGCAACGCGCCAACGGTCGAACCTTAGGTTCGATGTAATTAACCAAGCTTCTGCAAGACAATCTACACAAATACAGGTCACGTGTAGAATCGGGCAACTTCGGCAAACTGCTGTCGTATCCGCAATATTTTTGTGAAGAAATTGACGAGAGCACGTATCGTATATTAGAATGTAATAAAACGCAACGTCGTGGCTGTTTCGTGAGTGCCGCAACAGGGGCCAGGTTCAGATAACCTCTGCTGTCTAAAAGCTATTCGTTATTGGCTGGGGCTAGAGTGGTAGTTAGTCATGTTAGTCAACGAAAGTGATCCAAGACAACAGCCAATTATGATTAACTCTGATGACGAAAGCTGTGTAAGTCTGACCCCTTTTTCACACGAGTACGCACCCGTGCGCGCAGAACATTCACATATATAATTAATTAATAATGAATTCGTTTGTTTTTGCTCCGTTTCTTTTGGTATTGAACGGCTTGTTTTTTTTTTCTCTCTCTCGTTTATTACTGGCTCACCTTTGTGTTTTCTCTGGGTGCAAGCTGTGCCGAGGCGCTGGCTAGATGTGTCTGGGCGCGCGTGTTCACGCACTGTACTCGGAGCGTCGTATCTGCTAAGGCTGAACCTCCTACGGAGGGCTTGAGAGAAATGACAAAATCGAGCCAATGCCTCGCGTTCACTAGGCGATCGCTTAGAATGTGATAAAAGAGGGGGTAGTTGTGGCAGCAGTAGGCCGAATAAACCAAGCGCCGGTTTGTCTCCATACTAGCGCGAGTTTCGGGGTTGCTATACCCCCCCCCCCCCCCCCCCCCCCACACACACACACACACACACACACACACACACACACACACACACACACACACACACACACACACACACACACACACACACACACACACACACACAC